>NW_024350923.1:2434176-2445176 GCF_902729225.1 Pteropus medius | reverse complement strand
GGCGCCGCCATCGTGATTTTGGCCCCGTTGCCTGCATTCCATACATATTATTTCCTTAGACTGATTCCGGGTTCGTTTGAAACCAAACACCCTCGCCCCCCTCAAGCAGCAGCTTGGCAGAGCCCCAGTCCGATGATGGCCCCTGTGTGTGTCTCTGCAGTTCATTGGGAAACGAACACGTGCCCTCAGAGCAGAGTTGTGGGCCCTGCACCTCCAGCTTTACCTGTGGACCGCAGGGGCCCTGCACCCGCCACCTGTGCTTGTCACCTGGCCCTCGTCGTGCAAGATGCTAAGTGTCGAGGAGCGGGGGTGGGGAGGGGGGCTGGCCTCCAAGTCCTGCTGACAACGTGACCAGATAGAAGCGCGGGCCTTGGGACCCGAGCCAGTGCCGGCGGACGGGGGGCGACCCCCGCGGTGCCCCTCCCAGCCTGTGCCAGGCGCCTCCCCGGTGGGTCTCGACGGAGCACGGGCTTCCCGCCCGCGGTGTGCACAGTCACTGGGGACAGCGGGCAAACCCAAGAGCGGCGAACGACGTGTGGTCACATTTCATTGGGAAAGAGAGCTGGTGACAGCGTGATTGCAAGGACAGCGGCCGTGACTTTGGCTTAGAAGGACAACAGGACCCGGATGAGCGGGCGGTGGGGAGGGGGCAGGACGTGTACGAGGTGCGGCCGTGCCGGCTGGGGACAGACACACTGACCAGCGAGCAATGGGCTGGCCCCTCCGCGGAGGAGCATGAAGCCCACCCGGAGGCCTCCAGCCCAGGCCGGCCCCGGGGCCTGCCCAGCAGGGCCCCGAGGAGGCATCATCGATCTGCCCGCCACGAGCGCGTGTGAGCACCCCCGGAGTGAACGTGGGCTGCGGCTCGGGCTTAACACCAAGCTTGGGGAGATTTATAGCTCAATTTAGCTCCTGCATGTCCCACATCACGACGAGTAATTCATCAAGTGCTTCAACTCAAAGGCAACTGAAAAATTAATCTCCAAAGCAAGCGATTAACTCTCAAAGGGATGGGAGGCCTCATTTCCCAGGCACTGATCTCAGGCACTGGTCCCGCACAGCAATTCGTCGCTTTCCGCCTGGGCCAGTGCGGGTGGGGACTGCCATCGGGCAAACAGGGGGTCACCAGTGCTCGTTGCTGGGCGTTAATTAAACCTGCGGCCCAAAGATTCTCCCCCGGATGAGCTGGCAGAGAGTGGACACCGCTCATAACGCAGGACAAGCAAAAGGTCAAGAGGTCCAGTTGGATGACCTGGGGCCCATCTGCCCCTCTACCTGGACTCTAAGGATCTATGTGAGTGTCCTGAGGCCACCATAACAAAGCAGCTGGACAGGCGGCTTAGACCGCAGACATTCGCTGTCCCCAGATCGGGGGGTTATGGCCTCAGCACACGAATTCTAGGCAGACACAGTTCAGCCCGTGACAGTCGCTGACAATTCTCTTTCTCATCCTGACCTCACCCCCAAACTCCCCCCCCGACTCCTTTGTTGTCGGAGGTCAGGCCCACGTGGTGTGGGGGCAGGGCAGTGGACCGGGGTCAGGAGCCCTGGCTCTTTCACGAACGGCTCTGTGATCTTTGGCAAGACACGTCCTCTCTCCATGGGACGTGAGTGGCCTGAACTGGACAAACGAAAGGTGCCTCCGCCTCTGCGCTCGGGTTCCAAGTGGTGACCTGGGTGGCGCAGGGTTCAAAGTCAGGACGTCTGATGCGACCTTGTGTTAGTCGACGTCAACCGCCGAACCCAGCGCCCGGTAAGGGCTCAGCCACGTCGGCAGTTATTTCTCACCCAGGCGGGGTCCTGAGACGTGGCCGCTCGCCTCCCAGGGGTGATTCGGGGCCCCGGGTGCTCGACACAGAACTTACGTGTTCGGGGCCCGTCTGCACCCATGCGGTGGCCGGGTGGAGAGTGTGGCGGTTTAGAACAGGCCGTGTTCCCCCTCTGTGGCCAGGGCTCGGACGACCAGCAACCTAACTGCAGGGCGCAGGGACCCGGGCAGTGGCGACGAGCCGTGTGCCGGGTGGACTGCGAGCCAGTGTGTGGCGGGGAAGCTGCCATCTGAATAAAGCCGTGGGAGAGGCCGCTGAGGGGATGGGGACCGCGGGCCGCAGGACGCCCCCGACGTGGGCGGCAGCCTCCAAACGACTTCTCCTTGGGAGAGAAGCAGATGGAATTGGCAGCCTGGGCTCGGATGCCAGGAGCTCTCGGGGCCACGGGCGCCTGCCCAGCGCTGCGTCGGGGGAGGACACGCCACGTCCGTGACCCGCCCCGGCGTCCTTCCGGTGAGAAACCCATGTGCCAGCCTGGCCTGCACGTCCCACGTCCACCCCGGGACCCACAGGGAGTCCTCCCTCGGACAGGCTCGGAGGTCAGCGACACACGGACACTCGCCCCCTGTGGAGCTCTGCAGAAGGTTCTGGAACTGCTTCTCTTTTCCATTCTCTGGGTGATGGGTTCCCTAGGAATCTCACTCTCTGCCAGGAGTCAGAGTTTGAGGGGATCTACCTGATCACATTTTATTTTAATTACGATTTTATATGTGGGGACATTTTTCGGTGTACAGAAAAACCGAGCAGGCAGTTCCCATCTCCCCCCTTCTGCCCGCCCCCGCTTCCTCGATTATAAACACCTGGCACTCGTGCTACGTCTGTGACAGCTGACGTGCCAGTGTTGATACGTTGTTATTAATCCCAAGTCCACAGTTCACAGGAGGGTTCGCTTCCGTTCTGTGCGTGACATGACGGACATATAGCGTCACGTGTTCACCATTAAGTGTCAGAACGATCACAGACAGAATGCACGCACGCGGAGAAATGTGCGATCACACAGCGGGGTCCTGAGTCAGGGCCGAGCCCGGGCCACCCCCCTAAAGTCCCTGCTGGAGGAACCCTGAAAGGAGAGACTGACAGGGCAGGGGCTCCACGTGGAAGCTTCTGGAAGCCTGTTCTGGCAGAGCGGAGGGCGAGAGAGCCCTAGGCTGAGTGATCGGCGGCGAGGTGCGGGGGACCTGGTGGGCGAGGCGGTGGCCACGGAGGCCCTGCTTTCACTGCCACCCCTGGCGACCCCACGTGCTCACTCACCCCACTCCCCACAGCCCCGAAAGCAGGAGGAAAGTGCCCGCCCGGGCTGGCGACGGGGTTGAGGGCAGGGTGTCCCTGGCGTGTGTCCCCTGCAGTCAAGAGGTACACGCTGGCCGACGAGGGCACCGAGACAGGGTCTGAGTCGCCGCTGCTGTTTGAACGTGTTCCGCTTCAACATGACGTCTCGGCAAATGCATCAAATGCCAGCTGGGAACAAACGCCACCCAGAGCTCTGGTTGTCTTTCACCTTTCAAGTGAAGAAAGCCACGTGGGCTGGGGAACGAGGCCGAGCCGTGGACGGGGGTCCGGGGTCCACTCCCTGGGCTCGTGGAGAGCCACCTGCACCCAGAGACCTGCGGTGGCCCCAGTCTGCGGCCCACGAGGCTGCGTCCTCACTGCGCGCCTGGCCTTGCAGGCTCAGGGTCATTCCGGCCCTCTGGACAATGGCATGGGGGCTCCTGGCGGGCAGATCGGGCTCGACCCGTACGCATGCCCAGCACAGCATGGCGGATGCCTGTCACTGTCACGGAGATGCCGCCTGGCCAGGTGTTCGGAGCTCAGGCTTGAGCCGAACTGCCTGGGTCCAAATCCCGGTATGCCGCCTTCAGCTGGACAACCTGAGACAAGTGACTTGCCCTCTCTGTGCCTCGGTTCCCTCATCTGTAACAGGTGACCCGTGTCGGCCCCTCACGGGGATACGAGGCGGGTCCATGAGAACCTTCTGGAAAGTGCTGGGTCCAGGGTGGGCCCTCGGTGTGTGCCTCGGTCACAGCCTCCCTCCCGGAGCCCCCTGCAGCTCTGCAGAGAGCTGGGTTCCAGCTAGGCATGGGGACAGCGGACTGTCCACCGCTGTCCGGCTGCGACTCGGACAGGCAGACACCATGACAGCACGGAGACCCCTGGTGTCCTGGAGGCTGTGAAGCCAGGTGGTGGCACAGGGACGCGGCTTCCCCGGGACGCGGCCCCGAGTCTGCGGCCCCGTACGGACGAGCCCGTGGTCCCTCCCTCAGACGTAACAGGCTCTTCATTTTCGGGTCAGTCTGAACAGCGCAGCAAATACAGCGCCCTCATCCACCACACCCCCTTCCTTCACCGCGAGGGACGCTGTCGACACCCCGCCGAGGATGTCACCCACGGGCAGGTCGCCATGTGCTCCCGCCTGGGTGCCCCGTGGCTCGTCCGACGGACGCCCTCCCAGGGGCCGAGCCACGGACGAAGCCCCAGGGGGCAGACCCGGTCGAAGCATCGACATGTAATGTTCTAATAGGCGTCGATGCGCCGTCCTCTGAGGATGTGCTGGTGACCCCTCTCCCCACAGCGTCAGCGCGTGCCTCGTGCCTGCCCCGCTCCTGCCCGGATGGTGGGTAATCGGATGGGAGAAGGGTCTGGACACAGAGCAGCCCCGTTCCCTTCCCGCCTCGGCCACCCGTGCCCCGGGATGCACGCCGACTGCACCGGGATGTAGGTGACCTGGGAGACCCCTGGCCCCACATCAGCTGCGATTCTGTGTGACAGCGACACACAGCCACAAAGAGAAACGTAAACGCCGCCGAGTGCAGGGAGGGACCCAACCCAACGGCGAGACCACCCGGGCTCGAGCGCACACACAGTCCCGTCTCCTACGAGATGTCAGTTCTCCTCACCTTGATCTAGGGGGTCAGTGCACACTCCCCGTCAAAACCCCAGCAGACCTCCACAGAGAATGGCGAGCTCAGTGTCAAGTTCAAATGCAAAGCGAGTATGTCGGGAACAGCCGAAGAAACTTTGAAAAAGAACAAAGTTGGAGGAACATCTCAGTTGACGTCGAGATGCATTATGGGGAAGCAGCAGCCGAGACGGTGGGGCCCAGGCAGGCGGGGCTCAGGACTGGTCCCCCCGACATGCCGCGAGCAGCCGGGTTCTGACCACACGCGAAGGCCACTCGACGGAGAAAGGATTTGCGATGACGTCCCTTTATCATTTCTGCTAGTGGTGGCTTGTGCCTTTTTTTCTGGATAAGCCTGGCTAGAGGTTTATCAGTTTTATCGATGTTCTCAAAGACTCGCCTTTTTTTAATATATATATATATATAAAAAGGAAGTTTATTTTTTCATGTAAGAGAAATACCCAGGCCTGGCATCGGAAACGGTATCTGGATACTAGGTCCAGGTGACGTTTATGAAAGGTGTCATTTAAAACTTAAATCGCTGAAGAGTCAGGGGGATGAGGGGTTAGCCAGCTCCCCGCTGCGGCTCCTCGTGAGTGAGGACTGAGACATGTCGGGGACACCCTCACCTCAGTAAAGAGCAGTCATCGGTAAAGGAATCCGGGACGCTGGAGAAGCCGCTAGCCGATTTCTCCCCTGTGCTCCGCTGTGTTTATTTTGAACCCTAAGGATGAAATCTAACTTCCAAATGCGCTGTCATATTCATTAAAGTGCTCGTTTTCACAATGTGTCAAAGCCGGCGCTCTATGAATTTATTTCTCGAGAAAACATGGGACCTCACGACCAGGACAGCATATTGGGCAGGTAGCAGGCACAGGCACACGCACGGGCTCACCGCTTGATGCCTGTGGGGGCTGTAAATGCCTCAGGACACACACACACAGAAGGTCCAAAAACGTCTTGATCGTCTACATCACTCAGAAGAAAGCGGAGTTAGGATGTGTAAAATTGGTAAGATTTTATTAAGACCAACTAACTGGCTTCTTCCTTTTTTTACAGTATTCTTAAAAATATTTAAAAAATTTTTCAGTTACAGTCGATGTGCAATATTACACTATTTCCAGGCGTCCAGCAGAGCGGTGAGGCATCTGTGTGACTCACAAGGCGCCCCCGCCGATACATCCAGTGCCCACCCGACCTCACACGTGCTCATTACGTCCCTGACCGCGTTCCTTGCGCTGGACTCCGCGTCCCGTGACTGTTCTGTAACTGCCACCTTTTTCACTCCCTCTCAAATCCCCCCATCTGCTGACCATCAAAATGTTCTCTGTGCCTGAGAGTTCGTCGGTTTCATTCGTGCGTTTATTTTGTTCTCTAGGGCCCTCGTGCACGTGAGATCGTGGGGGATCTGTCTTTGTCTGACTCACCCCACTCGGTCCGATACCCCACGTCCGTCTGTCTTGTCAGTGGAAGATTCATTCTTTCTTACGGCTGAGATGGACGCCCCCGCCCCTTCGCTGACCTCATTTCCCCCATTATTTTCCCGTTTTCTATCGCATTGATGGCTGTGTCTTCATTTCCTCTTTTGCTCACTTTGGGTTTAATTGGCTCTTCTCTGGCTTTTCAAAGTGGAAGCTGAGGGCATTGATTTGAGTGCCTGCTCTTCCAACGGAGGCATCGAGTGCCGTATATTTATTTCCCTGAGGGCCGCTTCAGTGGCTCGCCGCACATTTTGATATGTTGTGTGTTCATTTTTGTTTGGCTCAGATACTTTCTAATTGCCCATTTGATTTCTACGTCGACCATTATTTAGAACAATATTATTTGGTTTCCGAGTTTTTGGGGATTTTCCAAGGCTCTTTCTCTCATCGGCTGCGAACGTGGTTCCATTGTGGTTAGAGAACTCATCTGTATGACTTGAATAACTCTGAGTTTATTGAGACTCCTTTTACGAACCAGAATAGGGTTTATGTTGATGATCGTTCCAAGTGCATTTGAAAAGAGAAAGCGTAGAGAGTTCTATAAACGGTAATTAGGCCAAGCTGGTTGATGGCGGCGTTCACATTTTCCATCTCCTTCTGATTTCCTATTTGTTCTGACAGTTACTGAAAAAGGGATGTTGAAATATTTGGTTGTAACTGTGAGTTTATCTTGTTTCTCCTTGCTGGTCTATCCGGTTTTGCTTCTGTATTTTGAATTCTGTTAGTAGGTGCCTAAATGCTTAGGGCTCTCTCGGCCTTCTGCAGAAGTGATGTTATCATTGTGAAATAAACTTCTTTCAATCTGTTAACAACCTTTGTTCTGAAATCCACTTCGATACCAATGTAGCCATCCCAGCTTCTTTCTGCCGAGCGTTCGTGTGGTACACGCTTTCCGCCTAACCTATTTGTGTCTTTATAGTTAAAAGTGTGTTCTTTGCAGGCAAACATCTGGCTTTTTCATCGAGCTCGATAATTCTGTCTTTTAATTGGGGGTGTTTATGCCATCTATATTTATTATGGATACGGTTAAGTTTAACTGTATATATATATATAAATATATATATATACATAAATATATATATAAATACATATATATAAATATATATATACATATATATATATATTTTTTTACGCCTACAGCACCTGGTCTTCAGGTGGTCTCCCATCCAAGTACTAACCAGGCCCAGCCCTGCTCAGCTTCTGTAACTTTTTTTTTCATTTATATTTTATTTGTCATCCTCTTTTTTTCCTTCTTTCGGTTGACTATTTTTTACGAGCGCATTTCCTCTCTTCTGCGAGCGTATTGGCTATATTCTCTGTGTCGCCATTTTAGCAGTCGACTTAGGGTGTATAACACGCACCCTTAACTTGCAGCCAGGTGACAGGGTACCGCTTCCCACTCAGCAGAAGCACCTCACAGGCCCACGCTCCCTCCCCGCACCCAGCCTCTGCGGTGTTTTCAGCGTGCATAGTACCTTCCCGAACGTCATAATCCCCACACCACATGCTTATTATTTCTGCTTAAAGCCAACGATTTTAAAAGGACCTAATTAGTAAGGATATGATTTTCCATATCTGTGCGGTCACCACTTCTGGTGCCCTTCACGCCTCTGAGCGTCTCCAGCTCGTGTCATTGTCCTCGCTCCTGCAAGTTGTCCTCCCAACGTCTCACGGTGCGGCCTGCGGGTGATGGGGTGCGGCCTGCGGGCGATGGGGTGTGGCCTGCGGGCGATGGGGTGCGGCAGCCTTTGGAACGGTCTGTTTCTTCGTCCGTTCCGGCACTTTCAAGATCACCCTCCTCCCTGTCTTACTCCCATTGTTTCTCACAATGTGTCCGCTGTCACCCTTGTCTCTCGCT
Source organism: Pteropus medius (assembly GCF_902729225.1). Taxonomy (NCBI): domain Eukaryota; kingdom Metazoa; phylum Chordata; class Mammalia; order Chiroptera; family Pteropodidae; genus Pteropus; species Pteropus medius. The sequence goes on along the minus strand of NW_024350923.1, from coordinate 2,437,112 downwards.
TCTGTATGTAACGTGTCGTTCATCCATCTCTGGTGGCTTGAAAAATTTTTCCCTTTGTCACTGGTTTTGAGCAATCCGATAACCACGTGCCTTGGCGTGCAGCTCTCTCTGCACAGCTGTTTGCTCTCTGGTGCTCTAGCTGCCGAGGTCTCCCCAGACCCTCGGCTCCTCCTCTCCCACTCACGGACCCTTCCGGGCGCTGCGTGGGTCGGGCGCCCTGCGCTCGTCCGGGAAACTCTGGGTGCAGGATGCCGGGCGGTCGTAGGGCTTGCCCCGTCTTTTAGTGACCACTGCCATTTGTGGCCCGGTGACCAGTTTTAAAACCTATAGTTTCCTACACTTTGCCTGAGCCTGGGTTTTTGCCCACGGAAGGCGAAGCTACTCTCTGTTTTGCTATCGGCGGCCAAAAGTAGAAGTAGCAGAAGTAGGCATTGAACGTTCCCCCACGCCCCAAGATTTCCTTCTTTTATGGAAAATTGCAAACATCCACAAAAGCATGGAGGATCACTGCGCTCAGCCTCACGGCCCTTCCCGAAACTTTCCCGAAACTTCCACAGCCATCCGTTCCGTGGCATTATTCTTATCAGACGAAATCGCACCTCCCTGCCTCTAACCCGCATGACCTCGTTCCTCACGGTGCCCTTAGTGGCTGACCCCAAGCGGGAGTGGAAAAGCCACGCCGTCGGCCGCCCCGGCTCAGGGGTCTGTCGCCCTCTGCTCCCAGCCCGAGGCTGAGAAGACCAGGCTCCCAGGGGCGGGGTAGCCCCCCAGCCAGAAGCGATGCCGAAGCGGCCCAGTCAGACTCCTTCGCAGGCCTGCAACGCGACCGACAAAGACAAACAACGTGAGAAAGGAAAACATGGCTGGTTTCCCGAGACGCCGAGCCGCAGCCCCCGCCCCGCCCCAACCGCGCCGCAGGTGGCACGCGCCGGGCGGCCGCGCCAGCTTACGCAGCCTGTTACAAGTCGCTCCCTTAGTCCCCGTCATAACTGCTTGTCCAGCCTTCTCTCCTCTGCCTTCCGGAGACCCTTGGGTGCCTCCGTCCGAATAATCGATGCGCCAGCAAAGCCTCCAGCCTTCGAAGCCCCTCGCTAGCTACCCGGACAGCCAGCTGCACTCGGCCCCGCGTCTGCGTAACACGACCAAGGACGCGTGCCCGGCGTCGATCGGCTCCTCGCCGGCCAGGCGCGTCGCTTCCCTTCACCCATGGCGGATGTTTCTGCAACGCTGAGTGGCCGCTGAGTGACCGCTGAGTGCCACTGAGTTTTCAGGGGGTCCGCCCTTCCCCCCATGTCAAACGCACTAGGCTACCAGTGATGAAAAGCTGGTCTGCCGAGCACCTTTTTTGGGGTGCTCTTGTGGGCTGACTTGTGTCCCCCCCCCAATGCATTTGTCAAAGTCCCGGGCCCCAGAAACTCTGGGCGTGATTGCATTTAGAGGTTCTGTGGTGTTCGCCAGGGCAGCCCCAGCAGACTCGGTGCTAAGGCCCGCGTTAGCTGTGGGGACGCCAGGCAGGTGACCCATGCCGAACCCGAGTGGCTTAACCGAGGGGGCGATTCAGCCCAAAATTCGGTGAGGGAGGAGGCCACCAAAGGGTGGGCGAGGGTTCAGGAGGGAGGTGGGTCCAGGTGGCCGTGTCCTGGCGAGCTGCAGGCTGGGCTGCACTCCTGAGGTGCCCCGAGGCTGGGTGACATCCATCCTGGCTGCGACGGTTTCTGCCACAGGGTCGGAGGGGACCTGCCAGCTGGAGGCGCCTGACAGTCAGCTCCTCTGGGCGTCCTGTGGGAGGAGCTGTCTCCAGTCCCAGGGGGACCCCGACTTCCTCTGTGAAGGTCCCTGGCCGAGGGCTGCAGGAACCGACTCAGGAAAGGGGGAGCCCCGAGGTTAGACGGATAGCTGTCGCCCCCGGCACCCTGCAAAGCTCCTCGCTGGCGCCTCTGCGTTTAACGACCTGGGGAAAGCACTGAAAACGATTCTGGAGAATGCCCGCAATGGGTTCTCAGAGGCGGCTGAGCTCCGCGGGACGGGGGCCTTCTCCTGCCGGCCGGAGCCCCCCGCTGGAGGGAAAGCACTCGAATTCTCCAGAGCCGGCTCGTGGCGAAGGCGGCCATGGTTCCCCCCAGTGTGGCCTGCTCACTTTTTCCGGCCGGAGGGGGCTGTTCCTTTCGGGGAGGCCGTGGGTACCGACTGGACAGAGCACAGTGGGCCGGTGTGGGCCATCCGGGGGGAGCGCTGGCCCTGGGGACTGCGAAATCAAGCAGGGCAAACCGCGGCATGCGGCGTGGCCTCTGAGGGGTGCGTCCTTTGTGCGCCCTCGCTGGGGGGGCCCCCTCCTTCCTTCCTCCCTTCCCAGAGACTCGGGCTCCTGACTCCACACACAGCTGGTCACAAGCCATCTGGGAAGCCCGCCGCGGGCCCAGAGCATAGCTGGACAAGGGAGGTGTGAGGGCCGCGGCCGGCAAGGCCGCCAGTCCCCAAGGACGCTCTGGGCCGCCAACCTGTGTGTCGCCAGCATGGCACACGCAGTGCCCGGCTCCACCCGGAGCCACGGCACCAGGGGGAACGAGGCTGGCCCCAGCGTCCCCGCACTCTGGGTGGACTCCATGTCGAGTGAGACGCAGGGCCAAGCGCTGCAGCCTCAGTGACAGACGGCCGCGGGGGTCCCGGGCCGTGGCGCCCAGAGGCCGCGTCCTCACGTAAACCGAGTCAGGCCAGTCAGAGTCCTGCCTGGGTTCTTCTGCCTGATCTGGGGAAGGTGGCCTCCTGTCTCTCCCGGGCTGGAATCCTAAGTGGGGACAGACGGAGCTCGGTGGCGGGAAGGACAGGCCAGCACCTGGAAGGGCGGAGGCAAAGAGAGGAGGGGCAGAGGCAGAGAGACGAAGACAGAGACAGAGAGGGTGAGGCAGGAAAACAGAGAGAGGGAGGAAGAGAGACAG
>NW_024350923.1:2429125-2431515 GCF_902729225.1 Pteropus medius | reverse complement strand
ACTGCCACTGTCGACGGGTCACCTAATGCCTCCCATTCCTACATCCATTCAGCAGACATCTGACTCTTGGCCTGTGGCTCCTCCCATGTTCCCACGGTCCTCTGACAGGGGACTTCTGGCCACGAGGGACGCCAGCCCCTCCCGCACTCGGCGTGCAGTCCTGGCCCCCAGGGACCCACCCTGTGCGCTGCACTGTGGCAACCTCTGGGGACAAGGACGTTCCGCAGACGCGAAGCTTCGTCTCAGGTCTTGGTTCACAAGGCCGTGCACGAGGTGGGACCGTCCCAGGCCAGTGGCTGTGGGACCCACGCCACGTCCTGTACGCGAGGACCAGGCGGCGGCGGCGGCTGTTCTGTAGACAACGTGGTTGGCAGCCCAATGTGCGTCGGGGAGCCCCCTCCCTGCCTCCCCATTCCTTTCTTCCCCTTTAGCCGTGACGCCCCGAGTTCCGGGGGGCACAGCGACCCCTCCCTTGACGATGAGAAGCCACAAACGCAAAGGGCACGTCTGTTTCACAGCCCTCAGCTCAGCTGACCCTGGTCCTTGGACGACTGTCGCCAGGCGCGTTCCCAGGTTCCAGGTCCCCGATATGCTCCCAGGCAGAACAAGAGTCCTCGGGACCCCACCTCAGAGCTCCCCCCACATCCCCGCCCCAGGCTGGGGGCCAGGACCGCATGCTGAATAGGGGGAGGGGTACAGACCCTGCAGGCCAAGGCCCCTCGTGGGCACAGGGACGATCAATCACCGGATGTCTCCTGTCAGAGTGCAGACACGTTCAAAGCCACAGGGTCAGTCTCAAAGCAGGGACACAGGACAATCCAGGGGTGGGACCACTGTCAAGGTGACTCTGCACACACGGGGTATAACGTGTGCTCACTCCACAGCACGTAAACACACACACACATGCGCGCGCTCAAACACACACACCACGTGCTGGGGCTGCCGAGCGCTCCTGACACGTGCTCCGAGGAGTTCTGTGGCCGGGCGATGGGACAGTGCTCTGGGGACTGGGCCGGACAGAGCGGAGGCAGGACAGTGGCCACGGGCTCCTCGGAGCTGGGCCCGGAGTTTCTTTCTCGGCATCGTCCCCAGGGCTGTGCGCACTCCGCCCGAGTGCCAGTCCTTGTTTGCTGACCTAACCAGCCGGGCAGCGAGGTCGTGGAGGGCACGGCACCGGGCCTCTTGGGGCCTGAGCTCTGGGACGCAGATGCGGGAGTCTGCGAGAGGGAGCGGTGAGCCGTGCCCGCCAGAGCCCCCCCGACCCAGCACGCCTCAGGGGCCCTGCATTCTTCCCGGAGCTGCGACCCGGCTCAGGGCGGGCGGAGTCCCCACTCTGAGAAGGGGGCGGCTGGTGGCTGGGGGACAGGGCCGCTTCAGGCGAAGGTATGGTGCCGAGCCCTGGCTGCCAAGGCAAGAGGGTGGCCGAGTTGGCCCCCTGCACCTCGGGACCAAGAAACCGCACCCCCAGTCCTAACTCTGCCCTCAGCAGAAGCTCAAACGAGGGGCCGAGCCCTCCTGGGGCCTCAGTTTCCCCATCGAGGCAGGGATACCCACAGTGCTGTGAGGCCCAGCGCAGGTCCCTGGAGACACCTTGGTGAGCCACCGTCCCCTAAGCCTCGCTGTCCCCACCTGGGAAATTGGGCAGCACCGCCGCCGCCCAGAGGCACTGTGGGGCGGTCCCTGCATCAGGCCGCGGACGGAGCCTGCAGACCGCGAACACCCAGGGACCGTCAGCCCCCCGGAAGCATGGCGTCCTGCGGCTCACGGAAGGGATGGCCGTTACTTTCACACGGGCCCCCAGACGCCCCGCGGGACGTGGTGGGTGCCCCAAAACTCTGCTCCTGTTCCTGCCGTCACAAGCCTCAGACCCGAGGCCCCACCCTCCTGCCCTCCAGGGAGGAGCGTGAGCAGCCGGCACCCTCTCCGTCCCCGTCCTCCACCCACTGCCATGTCACCAGGACCCTGGAGGCTGGCGCGGGCCTTGCCCCTCAGTCCGGAAACTGTGACACAGACACGACGCGGCGGAGCCCAGGGGACTCGTAATGCCACCGGTCGGAAGAAGGAAGAGTGACTCAGAACCGTGCCTTTGGTGACACTGACGTTCTAAAGCATGACGAGGGTGCCGTCAGTGTCTCAGACGCCTGAGCTGTGGCCGGGATGGCGGTGGTGGCCGTGGTTCCAGCAGGCCCAGGGCCACGGGACCGACCTCGGCGGGCGGGGGTGCGGGGCCTCATGCAGGGGCAGCTCTGTGCCGGGCCCTGCGGGACAGGCCGGCTCAGCCCCCGGCAGCCCGCTGGGCTCAGGAAGGTCACCCAGCCGCCCAGCGGCTCAGCAGCATCATAAACGGGGGTCGGAATGCAGGTGAGTGTGATACAAGTGAGTGTGATACA
>NW_024350923.1:2423419-2428684 GCF_902729225.1 Pteropus medius | reverse complement strand
GGTCTGGAGGGAAGGGGCTGGTCTCTGCAGGCTTGGCGCCTGGCCCGGGGGCCGTGACCTCAGACGCGATCGCCCCGCTCACGGCCGTGGTTTAGAGGCGTCAGCCACCTGTCGCGAGGACCCACCCTCCTGTGTGGCCACTGGGTGGCAGGGCAGCCTGGGCTGGCCCTTCAGCGGTGCTGTGGTCATGAGGATCCGCCACTCAGTCCATCAGTGGACCTGTGTGGAAGGCAGTGTCCAGGTGACGCCTCGCGTCCCAGGGCGAGGCTTGCACCCGGCGCTCCGGCCCTCTGGGCTGCACTCTGCAACCGCCCGACGGTGCCGGGCAGCGGAGCCCCCCGAGCTGCTGAAAAGACCAGAGGCTCCATGCGGGCGATCCCCGGCCCCCCAGCCTCCAACGCCGACCTCCGCCCCTCGCTGTCCTGTGTCCGCCTGCACAGCCTCGTGCCGGCGGGGACGCGGTGGCGAAAGAGACGGACGCAGCCACACTGGCGCCGCGGCAGGAAGGACAGGCACGTGCGCTTCAGGACAAGCGGTGGGGTCGGGGGAAGGGGCCCCAAACAGAGCAGGGGACCTCGTCCCGGAGAGTGGGGGAGGGGCGGCGACGGCCCGTGCCCGGCGGGAGCCAGAGCCCAGGGGAGGGTGGGACAGAGGGCGTTAGCAAGTCGTCTGGGGGGCAGGCTTGGGTCTAGGGGTGTCACGCGTCACCTCTCCCCTCGCCCCGGCAGGGAGCAGCCAAGTGCATCAGGGGCACTTAGCCCGAGCCGTGGGACAGGCCAGCCCGCCGCTCTGAGGGCAGCTGGGAAGGACTGGCCCCTACGTGTCCCCCCGCTCCACCCGGTCTCCCCAGGAAAGGGGACTTGCAGGCCACACGAGCTACAAAGCCCAGGCCTGGACGATGGCACAGACTGGAGACACAGGCCAAGCTGGGCTCCCTGGGCCCTGAGGCGCCGGCAGCACCTCCAGGGCTGGATCCCGGGCCCATGGGTGCCCCCAGATCCTGTCCTCTGCGGGGCAGTACAACAATGCGCACCCCCCTGCCCCCCCCGACCGAGACGTCCATGTCCTAATCCCTGGGACTCATGGCTCTGCGACCTTACAGGGCGCCAGGGACTGTGCAGATGTGGGTGTTAAGATCCTGAGATGGGAGGTGATCCTGGATTATCCGGTGAGGTCACTGTAATGACAAGTGTCTTTGTAAGAGGGGCGCAGGGGGTCGGAGATGGGGAGGGGCACGTGACAATGACACAGAGCCTGGGCTGATGCGGGGCCACGAGCCGAGGAGTGCGGGTGGCCTCTAGAAAGTGGAGAAGGCCAGGGACGGGTCCTGCCCGGAGCTTCCGGAGCAAGGCAGCCCTGCCCATGCCCGGGTTTCAGCCCCTGAGACCCATTTTGGGCTCCCGACCTTGGGAACTCCAAGATGACACGTGAGTGCTGCTCAGGCTGCTCCAGGCAGGGTCATGCGTTACAGCACCACGGGAACCTCGGTGGCAGCGACGTCCACAGACGCCGAGAAGAGCAAGCTGTGGGGGACACGCTGGGGGCCGCTGGCAGGGTCTTCGCAGGCCAGCTCTCCCCTTTCGGTTAATGAGTAGGGGGTGGGGGCGGATGGGGATGAGCCTCTGTGCAAGGCGGCTGACTTCCTTTCGTGCTTGTGGACGTGTCAACGGGAGCGAGGTGGTGCTGGGCCCTGCACCCTGAAACGACCCAGTGCCCTTCGGCCGCCTGCAGGCATCTCCAGACACCCCCTCAGCATCGCAGACCCGCTGGTCGCCAGATGCTCAATCATATCCGTCACCCGCCTTAAAAATGGATTTGAGCCACCGATGTGCAGTATGGGCTGCTGGTGATACAACCTCGCTCTGGGCCACTTGGGGTCTGCTCGTCGTCACCAGCAGGAATACATGGGCAGCTGGAGACACCCGCAGGGGTGGCAATCACAGAGAAGGGGGCAGGTCTCTGCCAGGACCAAGCACAGCACCCCAAAGCCTTTCTCACACCGTCCGCGGCTTGCTGCCAGCCTCTGTCCCCACCAGTGGCTGCCCGCCCTGATGGAGGACGTCAGGAAGGGCCTGGGTGCTGCCAGGGCCGGGGGTCTTGTCTCCAGGTCCTTTCTGTGGACCTGCTGAGCGCCCTTCCATCTCCCCGCTTGTCACGGAGCCCAGCGTGTCCAGGGGAACCTCGGAGCCCCGGTCCCTCCGCCATCAGCACACAGCTGTCCTGGTTATGTCACTCGAAGATGCAATCGGGGATGGAAGACGCCGCACTGGACACGGGCGGTGCCTGGACTGAGGACGAACTCGGGGTCCCGGAGCCCCTTACTCACAGAGCCCCTCGCGAGGACTCTGGGTGGGGGGCGGGAGGGGCAGTGGGGGATCGATTCTCTCTTCGGAGGGCAGGGGAGAAAAGCTTCTGTGGGCGCCGAGACAAAGTGCGACGTGGCCGGCTGGCCTGCCGAGGTGCGAGGGCCGCCGTCCCCCCACGGCCATGGGCTCGCGACCGAACGTGGCCGCATCTCAGCGTTCTGGGGGGCTTTATTTTTATTCATTTAAATGTTTCTTCCTGACCGACACCCTATCTCCACTGTACTTTTTAAGCTAATTGTGAGCAAAGAACAAATTTTGAGACGGGCGCCCAGGCCAGCGTGTGGGGCATCAGGAGCTGGAAGGAGCCCATCTCCAGTCCCGCGCTGAGCGGTGTGACCCCTGACCTCCCTGGGCGTCCGCTTCACGTCCACTACAGAGATGCTCCTGCTGCCGCCTCTCGGTGTGAGGTGGGCGAGGCCGGAATGTCCGTCCCAGGCCTGGCCCGGTGCCCAAAGGGCGCTGCTGAGTGGGGACACGGATCCCTGGCCAGACCCGGCCTCTCCTTCCAGCCAGAGCTGGGAGTCGGGCGGCCTCGGCCATGGAGGGGGCAGACGGGCACGGGTGCCACCGAGGGTGGCCCACGCCTGCTTTGTGAGACGCCTGGCGAGCTCGCGAGCACGAGGAGGAAACCGCAGCCGAGGGGCCAGACGCGGGCGTCTGCGTGACGGGCGGGGCCTGGGCGGATGTCAGGGAGAGGACCGTCTGCAGCCCCCCGGCGACATGGCCAGCACGCTGTTCCCCCGAGCCCCTCCACCCCACTAATGGTGACCGAACTTGCATGGGGCAGTTCACCTGGGGACAGGTGTCTGCACAGGCCGCCGGCCGCCGGGGCGACACTCTGTCCGCTCAGACGCTCAGCGGAGGGACCCGTTCGCTTCCCCTTCTCATCTTGGGTCCCCACGTGCTCCAAGCACCAGCAGCAGACATGCGACGAGACAGAGGAGCCCACTGTGGCCTGATGAGGTGCGGGCAGGGGTGGCCGGAGGCCGGGCGAGTATGTCCCCGAGTACCAGTCAGCCAAGCGCGGCCCCCCAGTGACACGGTTCCCAAGGAACCCAGTCTGGTGTCGGACGTGGCCCGTGGCTTCTGATGCAGGGTGGGTCCCTGAAGGGCTTTGCCCAGACACAGGACGGATGCTCGGAGGTGCTACCGTGTGTGCTGTGCAGTGACCTGGCAGATCTTCAGAACCAGCCGGGGGACCCTGGGCCTTGTCCCCGGACGATCTGAGACGGCGGGTCCGGGCCGGGGCCGGGGAGTGGGGTGCGCGTGATGAATGAGCAGGAGACGTGCGCGTGCAGCAGCTCACTGCCCAGCAGCCCCGCGAGGCCCGGGGTGCTGCCTGGCGGACGGGCGAAGCTGTGCTGGGGGATGACCGGACAGCCCGGGCGGCCGGCCGACGGACAGAGCGGGGAGACTTGGGGGTGTGGGAGCCCTGGAGGCCAGGGGAGGGGGCCCTGTGTAGATGGGACCCCAGGTGGCCTTCGGGGGTCCAGCAGTGTGTCCTGACCAGTACGAGGAGTGGGAAGAAGCCTTCCAGGCAGAGGGAGCGCCCGGGACCGCTACACGCAGGCGGGCGGCGAGGGACAAGGGCCAGCTGTGAGGTCAGGACTCACGCTGCTGTGTGGGCAGAACCAGTCCCGTCACGTCCGGGGCTGACCACCTGGTGAGTGCTTGGCAAGCACCGGCCGGCCAACTTCTGGGCCACGGACAGGGCAGTGCTGGGAGGCCTCACAGATGGTGCAGGGGACAGGCGCCCTGGGTAACTGAATCCCCGGGCCCCCGGGCTGAGCTCCCTCAGGACTGAGCTGCTCAGGATGAACCCTGGCGTCCCCCATCTCACCCCTCCACCCCCGCTGTGCACAAACCAGCTGGGCACCACCCCTAAAGTCGCCCGAGCCTGCCCGCTCCATGCCCACTGCCAGGATTCGGGCAGGGCCCTCCTCAGGCTCCCGAGGCTGCCCGAGCCCGAGCCCCGTGGCCACTGGCAGCACGAACCTGCCATACTCCCGTTCCACCGGGAGCCAACGCCAACCCCACACGGTGGCCTCTGAGGTCCCGGCCACAGAGCCCAGCCACACCCCTCCTCTCTCCCTGCCCGCTCTCCCCACCCGCTCAGTGTCCCAAGGCCGTCCTTGCTGTCCTCCGACTGCCAGGCATGGCTGCCCAGGGGCTGGGAGGACGCTCTCTGGACGTCCACAAGCACCCCCCACCCCACCCCGGCACTGAGGCTGCCCGGACCACATGCTTGATACTGCCGCTGCCCCTCACTGGCTCTGCCTGCTGTTTGCGACTTGGACCCCCCAGCTAGAGAGAGCCGGGGGTCGGCAGGGATGTGGCGCCAGCTCAGGGGGTTGGAGGACAAACCCCCAAGCACGGCGATGGCCCCCGGGGGCAGCGTTGGCACCCAGGGCTTGGTGTGGGTGCTGTAGAGGCCGTGCTGGATTTTGTGTGACACATGTGAACACCACCTCAGGCCCCTCCGTGTAGGAACCCCTCAGGCCACGGCCACCCCTGCCCCAGCTCGGAGAAACAGCACCAGGCTTTGTGCACCGGCAGCATGACTGACCCAGCAGAGGGCACTGGGGGTGGCTCATCCGGTGGCTGCGATGCCAGGATGACGCACGGGGCACGTCCAATGGGGCACAGATGATGGTGGCGCCAGATGGCCTGGCCCCTTTTGGAATCCGAGAGTTCAGGGCCAGTGATTGTAGAACCGACTCGCAGAGAGGAGCTGGGACAGCGCAGGGGAGGGGCGGGGGGAGCAGCCGCCTCCAAAGCTGCCTGGGTCCCCGCGGCTCCGGTTCCCAGGCCCCACCGCCCTACAATGTGCCCCAACTGTCAGCTTTAGGAACTGGCCAGAATCTGTCTGTTCTTTGTTTCTAATAAGAACAGGCTTGCT
>NW_024350923.1:2386594-2423305 GCF_902729225.1 Pteropus medius | reverse complement strand
CTGTCCATCCATCCGTCCATCCGTCTGTCCATCCATCCACCCATCCTTCCCTCCGTGCACGCGTGCATCCGTCCCTCTAGTTCGCCACCCGTCCCTTCCTATATTTATCCGTGCTGTGTCCACCCACTCATCCATCCAACAGCTATTCGAACTGCGAGCACCTCCATAGGGAGACAGAGACACAGGACGAATTTGACCCTTGCTCCACAGGGCTCCCTGCCTTTGCCAACAATGACCGAATGAGTAACCCCAGTGTGCAAACCCCAGGGTGCCTGCTCTGGGGGTGCGTAACATGGTGGGCGCTATCTAGTCGAGAGAGGTCAGGGAAAGCTTCTCTGAGCACGTGACTGTCAGGCCTGGCCGTGCCCAGGTCAGCCAGGAAGGGCAGAAGCCCAGACGCACGAGAGCTCGAAGGAGAGAGGCCCCCTCTCAGTGGGAGCTTCTGGGGCACGTTTTGAAGCTGGGGCACGGTAACCTCTGCCTGCAGGCGTGGGGTGGCAGGGGGGCAGGGGAGGCGCCTGGGGGCGGGGTGGCTGCTGTGCACGTCTGCTGCTCTGGTTCTCCTGAGGCAGAGCCGGAACCAGCGGCACGGGAGGTCCCGAGTTTGCTGGTCGTGTAAACTCAGATTGTGCAGACACGCGGGTCTGCACGGGGATCTTGGTCGGGCACCTCTGTGGTCAGCAGGCGGCACGCGGAGCGGGCGTGCATGTACACTTAGCATCAACCCCGGGCTGTGGCAACGTCTCCACGGAAACCAGCTGGCAAGCCTGGTCGCAGGACACCCAAACCCGTGAAGAAGGAGTTTCTTCCCTCTCCTCCCTGTCTCTGGACCCCTCCTCCCAGCGGAAGGGCAGGGCGAGCACAGCCTGCAGCCACCGCCTGTCACGGGAGGCCGTCCTGCAGGTGGCCGATACCCGGGACAGGGGAGGGCCCCGCCTTCCAGAGCGGGTGGTGCTTAAAAACCGTTGTCCCAGAATGCGTCGCTACTGACTCCATAAATCATACAAGAAGTCAAAATCCCCGTTGGCCCCGCCAGTGTCAGCTGCGTTCCCAGGGGCGACTGCAAGCTGGGGTGTCGTCTGGACACCCCTGTGCATCTTTGGGTATTTGCATGAACACAGACACGTGCAGCCATTCTTTTTAATAAAATGGGGTCACTCCGAAGGCTGCGACTCCTCCTGTGACCTGCTCTGGTCACTGAGGACATGTCTCGGCTGACTCGGCCAGGACACCCCGATTTCCGGCATCGATTTTCAGGGTGACACAGTATTCCGAGAGGCGCTGTCCAGGGACACCGTGCTGCACGCATCATGGAGGAAACAAAGCAGGATACCCCCAGGCGCCCCCCAAATGCTTTCTCTAACGGCGGACTGGCCAGCGAGGACCCAGTCAGGCGGGCCTGCCAAGCCAGGGACTCAGGAGGGCTGTCGGCGGCAGCGCCACGGAACCAGGGGGAGACGGCGCTGGTGGGGGGAACCGTGTGCAGCCATCAGGGTCACACACAGGTGACAACGCAGATGACGGGAAACGCTCTCCGCCAGCATGTGACAACGAGCCCGCTTCCCAGAGAGAAAGGGGTGCATGGAAGGGACCGGCAGGAAACAGGAGTGGGGGTACGGGCACAGGGCTGACGGGGCTCCTGCCACCGACAGGACCTTCGCCCTTTGGGGATGTTTCCGCACCCCCCCCCGCCCCCGAGAGGCTGGTTTTTAAAAAGGTGGGACAAAGAGAAGGAGGGAAAGACAAGGCCTAGAACTGGGTGGGAAGGAAAAGGGAGGCTGAGGAGGAGAAGTGGAGGTGGGGGCGGGGACTGGGCCCCCCGAGGAAGGTGGAGCAGGGACGTCGCGGGCACCTCAGGGCCGTGACCCGCTGCCCTGGCCCAGCAGCATCCTCCACCCGAGACACAGCATCCGCTTCGCTTCCCTTAAAACAAGCGACACTACGGCCACCAACAAGCCCGATCCCGTCTGATCTCGGGAGTTAAGCAGGGTCGGGCCTGGTGAGTACTTGGACGGGAGACCACCGAGGAAGACCGGGTGCTGTAGGCGTAAAAAGTTAAAAATAATGGATTGTAAACTGACAAGGTCCTTGCGACCTGTGAGGTCAACCAAGGGTTGCCTCGCCTAAAAAAATAAAATAATAAAAAAATAAAATTAACAAAACGAGCCACAGAAGTCTAGCGCCTGTCCACCCCCAACTGCCCGAGCAGGCCCAGGAGTGGCCCCCGGCCTTCGGCGAGGACCTGGAAGAGCTGGGGCTGGAACCGGCTCTGTCACACCTGCCAGTCATCCTGAGGCCACCCCGACGAGCAGCACAGACCGGGGGCTTGTCTCAGCGTGGGGACTGGGGAGGCCGGGAGCAAGGTGCCAGCACGCTGGGCCCTCACGCGGGGTCAGTGCTCTGGTCTCCCGCTCTGCTGGGGCGTGGGGGCCTCTCTGGTGACCGCATCTGCCCCTGGGCGCCTCGCGCCCTCATGGGGGTGGGGCTTCCACACACCACCCCGTCCATCACAGACGCCCCGGGCTGTTGGGTGGGAGGCACCCAGGTGGCTCAACAGGCGATTAGCTGAGAATGGACCCCAGGGAGGTGGGTGGCGATGGAGGGGGGGCGCTGGGGTCCCCTCTCCAACCCTCCACAGACAGAAGGGCCATTTCAACAGGAGGTCTTCCACACACCACCCCGTCCATCACGCCTCCCCTGCCGCGACACGGGCCTGTGCTCACGGCTTGTCCCAGCGTCACCCCTGCCGGGAGCGAGCTTTGTCCTCCAGCCCAGCCCTGAGCACAGGCCTGGCCAGGGAACACCAGGAAATGGCCGTTGAGGTGTGGATGGGTGGCCTGTCTGTCACCCACAGACCACCCTTGTGAAAAGGGGGGCCATGGAGCCTTGGCCTCTGCTGCCCGGAGAGGGGACAAGGCCTGGGCTGGATGGCAAAGCAAAGGGCTGTGCTTGGTGGGGGTGAACATACTCTGTGGGCGCAGCCCGCAGCCTCCAGCGAGCGCTGGCAGCCCCAAGGCCGGGAACCCGTCCTCCTCGGCTATTGGCAAAAGGCTGCGTCTGCCTTCGCTGGGCCAGGGGTGGCTCTGCCTGGGGGGGGCCATGCATTCTCAGTGGTCACCACACAGCCCTGAGCCTTCTGACCAAGTGGGGACATCTAACCCACGAGTCACTGTAAAATGAACACTCGACTTAACAGTGAACAAAGTTTGCGTACAACAATTAAATATTTACTAACTAAAACAGTCCTATCACCACTTAAAACATTTTTTTGAGCCTTGAAATATCTTTTGTCGATCTCTTTGGCTCTGGGAAAGCCAAGGGACTCTTAGCCGACCCCAAAGGGGTCCCGGAGGTCGGGGTGCCGTTTCGCTGACCTGAGCCTCCGCCTCCTCACCGGGGCAGTGGTGGCCATCCCCCCCCCACCTCGCCTCGCAGTGTCTCAGGAGGAAAGTGGCAGACACCGGAGTGCCTGGGAGGACTTCCTGCGACGTGGCCGGCTGTGGGCGTCCACAGCTGATCTGCTGAGTGAATGAGTGAATGAGTGAATGAGTGAATGAATGAATGAATGAATGCAGGAATGGATGTTAAGGGCCAGGAAGCTGGGGTGGGGGTGAGGATTACTTTGTGGCCAAATGAAGACCATCTGCCTTCTCTAGTGACAAAAGGGGGCTCTTCCCCTCAGCCAGCCCTGAGTGTCCTGGCTGGTCGCCCCGGGCTGTTGGGTGGGAGGCACCCAGGTGGCTCAACAGGCGATTAGCTGAGAATGGACCCCAGGGAGGTGGGTGGCGATGGAGGGGGGGCGCTGGGGTCCCCTCTCCAACCCTCCACAGACAGAAGGGCCATTTCAACAGGAGCTCTTTCTCCTGACGGCCGACAGTGTCTCCGTGTGACAGCCAGTGACGTGCATCGTCCCAGTTCCCACTGCCTGAAGAAAGGACTGGTCCGTGCAAAACGGCCCATCTGCACCCCACGATGGGCCCTCCCGGACGGCCTGCCCACCGCCCCATCGGGGGCAGGTCACCTGGCCTCGAACCAGGGCCGCTGCCCCTGAGGACGGAGAGGCCCAGACACGCGCTGCAGTGCTGTGGTGCGGTGCGGCCGGGCCGCGGCCAGAGGGGTCTGGGACGCCATCGTCATCATCATCATTCACTCACTCACTCATTCACTCACTCATTCATTCACTCGCTCATTCACTCACTCACTCACTCATTCACTCACTCACTCGCTCGCTCACTCACTCGCTCGCTCGCTCACTCACTCATTCACTCATTCACTCACTCACTCGCTCACTCACTCATTCGCTCACTCACTCATTCATTCACTCACTCATTCACTCATTCACTCACTCACTCACTCGTTCACTCACTCATTCATTCAGCGAGTGCCTCTCAGACACTGTCTTGGGTCCCTCCGAGGCAATGCCGAGTGACACAGGCACGGGGCCCGCAGCGTCAGGCGCGGCGTGACCCACGCGTGGGGGGTGAGGAAGGGCTGCTCTGCAGCCGCCAGCCCGGGGCCACCGGACAAGAGAGCCCAGGGTGGAAGAGACACGTCACAGATCTCCCAGGAAGACAGCGGCCAGACCACGGCTCTTCCCAGTCGCCTGGCCATGGTGACCGTCCCACCCAAATCTGCCCGTCTTCATAGGCCTGGCTCTGCCCCCTTCCACTAAGACATGGCCCTGAGCGGTGTGTGTCAACAGGAAATAGGTCCCTTTAAAAAGGGAGCTCAATGCCCATCACACGTCCACTGACGGATGAACAACAAAATGCGAGCGTCCATCCGTGCGGCAGGGTGGGACTCAGCCACGGCGAGGCGTGACACGCCGACGCACGCCACGAACGCGGACGACCCTCCCCCACTCAGCGGAGCACCCTCTCAAAGGCCACACGTCCAACGACACCCCCAGAACGGGCAAATCCAGAGAGGGAATATCTGTCAGGGTCACCGGCCCGCGAGGACGGGGTGGGGGTGACTGCTCGCAGGTTCAGGGTTCATCTTGGGGTCATGAAAACGCTTTGGAGCCAGAGGTGGTGACCGTACAACATGGGGGGCGGGGCGTGCAAAGCACCACTGGGTCATACGCTTCCGAGTGGTTAATTTTCATTTCAATAAACATTTTTAAAAAGTGAACTTGAACAAATGATGAGCAAGAAAGACTTTGCGCCCGGGGGAGGTGGGTTCTCTTTAATGGACCCCCCGTTTCCTTATGGAGGCCGCGCCCGGAGGCACCCTGACGCTTCCTGCTTCCTGTGTGGCAGGGGACATGGGCGGTGGGCACGGGGAGCAGCATGGCTGGGTCTGAGGAAGGGGCCGGTGGCCACAGCCACGCTTCTGCCGCCCGCGGCCCCTCCCTCCGCCGCCCACTGCCGCGTCGCCCGGGCGCTCGCTCGATGCCAAGGCACGGGCAGGACTGCGGGCCGGCGCTGGCCGGGCGGAGGGCCACGGCCCGGTGCCCCTGAAGCCCCGGTGCCAGCTCCACCCGCCCCATGCTCCCTCGCACCCAGCTGAGTCTGCCCGCATTTGTTAAAAATACACAGCACCATCTGTAGCAACGTGAAATTCAATACATTTATTTATAATGTGACTGAGGCTCGTTTTAAAGACGAGCTTTTATCTCTGCCATAGGGCTTCGGAGGCCCAGAGGGAGCTGCACTCACTGGGGAGGCAGCCCGCCTTGCTCGGTGCCCCCTCTCCGCCCCGGTCCGCTGCCTCTGCAGCCCAACGGCCCCCCAAAACACACCCAGCAAGCCCCCCAGTGAGGGAGAGGTGAGGGAAAGATGGGAGCCACAGGCCCGTCCTGGTTAGTGGTGTCCCCCAAATTCACGCCCACCTGGAAGCTCAGAACGGGGCTTTATTTGGAAGTAGGGTCTCTGCAGACGTTACTGGTTAAGCCGAGGTCAGACTGGAGTGGGGCGCATCCTAATCCAGTGACTGGTGTCACTGGGAAAACAGACAAGAGGGGGAGCAGGCCGAGACAGCAGAGGCGGAGGTTGGGGTGATGCGGCCCCACTCAGAGGCGCCCGGAGCCCTAGAAGCCGGAAGAGGCAGGAAGACCCCTCTGCGGAGCCCCCGAGAGAGGGTGGCCCTGTGACACCTGGACTCTGGCGTCCGGCCCCCAGCCCGGGAGGTGACCGCACGGTGATAAGGCAGTAGGCGTGGGGTCCTTGGCTGCGGCCGCTGAGGCACTGGTCCCCTGGGCGAGCGTCCTTCCCAGCCAGCTCTGAGGAGCACCTGGCACGCGCCAGGGCTGCGGAAAGCCTGAGGCGAGTGTGGCCGACGTGGACACCGCTGCCACCAACCACCGCAGCGCCCTCCGCAGCCTGGTGCCTGGGAACCCAAAGCAGGAGGCACGTCTTCCAGGCGGTTCCAGAAGAAGCCGCAGGCCCCGTGGGCGGCACTGCCAGGTGCTCCCGAGGGTGGGGCGGGGAAGGCAGGGCCAGGGGTTCTGAGGGTCCGGGTCTGGGGGCAGCACTGTGGTCCCCAGATGTGGCCAGGGTCCTGGGTGGGAGCCCCAGGCCTCGCTAGGCCCGAAGGACAGTAGGACAGACGGAAAGAGGAAATGTCTGGAGCAGAATCACACGTGGGCGGGGGCCCAGCAGGCACCGGCGGGACAGCGGGCGGGTGCGTCCCGGGGCCAGGCGCCATGGCTGCTGCGTCCTCTCCCGTGTGCCCTCAGCAAGCATTTACGAGTGCCCCCTGCCAGCGACGGCGGGAAGCAGGAGGCACAGGCGCCCGCCTGGGCCCCGGACAGGTCGCTGTGGGCACTGGGTGGGGGCTCCAAAGCTGGGCCCTCACCCGAGCTCGGAAAGTCACGGAGACTCCTCCGAGGAGGGAGCGGGCCGAGCCGCAAGCTGGAGGCTGAGGGGGATGCTCACGTGTGTCCGGCCGAGGGCAGAGCACGGGCAAAGGCCAAGGTCAAGGGGCTGGGTGGGGCTGTGCAGCTGAGAGCCGACTGGAGGAGCCGTGGGGCCACCGCAGACACGGGGGGTCATCTGGGGGCACGGGACAGGGCGGGTCTCTCTGCCCCCGCTGTGCCAGCCTCCGACCACGCCAAACTGCCACACTTTATCGAGGCCCCATGCAGAGGGTGCACCCCGGGAGGGCCTGGACCTGTCACTGAAGGTCTTGCTGGGGGAGACCATTTTCAGGAGCCAAGTGACAAGACAGCCTACTGGGACGAGGGGGCTCAGAGGCTGTCCTGACCCTGGGCTCCACCTTCCCAGCTGCCAGACTGTCTTGGGTTCAAATCCTCACTCTGCCACTTATCCGCTGCAACTCTGGGCACCTGAAAGCACTCTGAGCCTCAGTTTCTCCGCCTATAACACAGGAAAGCACGCCCACCCTCGAAGCTGGGCGTGAGCCTAAAGGGAATGACCAGGGGGTGGGCGGGGGAGGAGGGGTCCTGGGCAGTAGAGTGGGGGGCTTATCTCAGGACATGTCACCGATACGCACTCCAAGTCATGGCCACACCACCTCCAGAGACAGTCCCTATGTGTGGGTGTCGTGGGGCGGCCGTAACAAATTGCCTCAAACTGGTGGCTCCAAACGATAGAAAATTATTTTCTCACAGTTCTCAAGTCCGGACGCCTGAAACGAAGGTGTGGCAGGGCTGTGCCCCGTCTGGAGGCTCCAGGGGAGGGTCCTTCCTGCCTCTTCCAGCTGCTGGGGCTCCAGGGCTCCTGGGCTGGTGGCCGCCTCAGCCCAACCTCCGCCGTGGGGGCCATGCTGCCTTCTCTGTGTTTCTCTTCTGAGGACACAGTCATTGGGTTTCAGGTCCCCCTGGGCAATCCGGGATGCTGTCGTCTGGAGACCCTTAACTCAATTGCATCTGCAAAGGCTTTTCTTGCAAGTAAGGTCACATTCTCGGGTTCTGGGTGACATGACACATAGGGGCCACTGTTCAGCCGCCATGGCCTGTTAATATGTTTTTTACTTCATTTCGGCTTTTCCGTGGCCATGCGTGGATACAGGCTTTCTCCATCCCCATGACTGAGCTCTGTCCGCTTCTATATTTTATATCCGTTTTGAAGGCCCTGAACAGATATCCCCAGGTGCTCTGAAGGAAGCCGAGCGGGAGAAGCACCTGGTGCCCAGGTGCGGCGCTCCCTCCCGCCAGGCTCGGGCAGGGCGGGGGCGGCTCTGGGGCTGGGGTGGGTGGCTCTGGGTCTCCAGCTCCTGTCTCGCCTCCCGTTCTCCCCGCCTTTTGTCCCTCTGCCTTCTTCGAGCTCGTTCCCATCCGCAGTGCAGGCGCCCAGGCTCCCGTGGCTCCAGGGACTCGAGCCTGGGGAACGGGCGGGCTGCACATCCTGTCGACGCAGGAAGCAGGAAGGAGCCTGGGAGAAAGTTTTCTGACCACCCCGTGGGCTCAGGGCGAGTTGTTGAAGTGCCATGAGCAGAAGCCTGTGCAGCCACAGTGGGGACTGGAGATTCCGCTTTATCTGGCAAAGTCCCCCTGCCCCTGTAGGCCCCACCTGAGACGTCACCTCCTGGAAACCCACGTGCGCCCTCAGCACAGCACCTCGCTCAATGCTACGATGAGTTCACCCCCCGCCAGCACCCCTGCCACGTGCCGGGCACAGCCGGGACCTGGTGGGGACCCAGCGGTGACCCCGCTCCCATGCCGTGGCCATGCTCTCAGGGAGGGGCCAGCAGAGGCCACTTGCAGCCATGGCAGATGAGGCAGGAAGGGTGCATCGGACATTCAAAACGCGTTTGTCGGATGAATGAAAGGCACGGGCATCGATTTGATAGGTAGAGGGCAGGGCGTTTGGAGGTGGAGCGGGCAGGGGAAGAGGCTGGGAATACTGGCTCGGGGGCCTCGGCTCACTGGGAAGGCGTTGAGCATGGACGCAAAGCAAGTCAATGGCTCAAGAAGAAATTTAAACTGGGACGGCCCCGTAACCGTGAAGGAAATCGCACCAGGAGTTACAAATCTTGCCACAAGGAAAGCGTGAGGCCCAGATGGCTTTCTGAGCCGGGGCGACCTGTCACGGAAGGAGCAAACTATTCTAACCCCATAAACGGCTTCCAGGAGGAAAAGCAGAGAACGTGCCCCCGTTTGTTCTGTGAGACTGATGTCAGACCAGGAAAGGAGAGTAAGAAATGAAAATCGCAGTCGGTTCTCGGTCATGTGCTTAGGCGCAAAAATCCTCAACGAAATAGTAGCAAACAGAATTATTAGAAAGATGACTGCATCGCACGCTGAGTGACACTTGGCATCTCAGATGGTCTCCTAGGAAACGGATTAGTGTAATTAATTAGCAAAGGAAAAAAGCCCCGTGATTTTCTCAAGCAATGTGCAAAAGCCCTTGATAAACTTTCGTGTCTATCTGCAATTAAGTCGAAACCCCTCGGCACACGGGGAAGAGAATGAAATGCTCTCAGCTGATGAACTGCACGTCAAAAAAGACCCTGGAGTCAAATGAAATTAGAAACGCATTTCTTTTAAGATCAGGGACAAGAGAAGTATGCCTATTACCAGGACTTTTATCCAACATTTTATTGTGGGAAAGTCCTTGCTAGAGAGAGAAAAGCGTACAAGATATGACCAACAGATAAAGGATGAGATTTCGTGAGGTGATTTAGCAAGGTGGCTGGATAAAAAAAGCCCCAATTCCATAAATCTCTGATTTCTATATTTCAGCAACGATTAGCAAATGTAATTTTGAAAAATATACCATGGAACGTCAAAAATTAAACTATCTGGGAATAAATTTGAAAACACTGCAGAAACTCTTGCTGGTGACCACGATAAAATCTTTTTGAAAGATGCTAAAACTGACATGTTTTTGTCTGGGAGGACAATACAGCAATGTGTCAATGTTCTCCAAACGGTCAGTGTGAGTCTAACCAAAATCCAAACAGGATCGCGCGTGCGCGCGCGCGCGTATGTGTGTGTGTGTAACTTGATAAGCTGATTTTAAGATGTCTACGGTAAAGCAGAGGGCTAAGAATAGCCGAAATAATCCTGTAGGAGAACAGGAGAGTGGAGTGGGGGAGGGGAGCCTCGCTCAGACGCAGTCGACCCTGCTGAGACAGAGCAAGAGCACCAGGGGCCAGCCGGAAATGGGCCTGCACCCGCGTGGACACTGGACGATGACTGAGCCAGCGCTGCGGAGCTCGGAGACAGACGTCTAACCCCACGCAACGATGCCGGAAGCATGAGTTATCCACACGGGGAAAACAAATGAAATTGGACCCCTCCCTCACGCCACACACACAAAATAAAATGAATTCCCGGATGAAAGACTTGTACGCGAGAGGCGAGCTTATTTAATTCCCAGCAGGTAAGACTGGAAAACACCTTTATGACTTCTCGGTAGAAGAGAATTTCTTAAAGGAGACAACGAAAGAGCATACATCCTAAGGGAAACGTTTGATCGATTTATCTACATGGCTTTAAGAAATACTTGTCACAAAAAGAGTTGAGAAGGCAAGTTAAGGGTTGGTCGACAGATATATAAGGCCCACAAATCGATCGGTAAGCAAAAGACAAACAGCCCCACAGAAAACTGGGTAAAAGATGAAAACGAGCGTTTCACAGAAAAGGAACCCCAAACGGTCCATGGACATTTGGAGAGAGGCTCGGGTCCGCTGGCAATCGGGCAATGCAAATGGAGACGCCGGTGCAAAATCACGCCGTGCCCCTGGACTGGCAAAGCTACGGGGTCTGAGCTGGAGGCTCGCTGCTGCTGCTGGGGACACAGAGAGATGAGACCTGCCACCTAGCGCAGAGGGAGGGCGCCTGGAATTACTGTTGCGGGAAGCTCTCTGCCGCCACTTGGGAAAGATGAACATGCAGACGCCCCGTGAGCTACAAACTGTCATCCCACGTTCCTACATGGCCACCAGCAGACATGTGCAAGAGCGCTCAGAGCCGCCCTGTGCGGCCACAAAAGCCAGGAGGCCGCCAAATGTCCGCCAGCAGGGAGTGGACACCTACATGCCATGCTCCAAACTCCCACATCACAGAGGCTCTGAAAACAAAACGCGTTTCTCTATCTTCAGAGTCATTCGATTGGTGGCAAATTCTGTCCTGGGCAGACGCAAGGGCATCAGGCATCTGTTTACGCCCTCCAGGTGGCCATCTCGACGTCCGACGCAGAAGCAGCAGCATGTACGACTGCATGGTGCTTCTCGGCTGGGATCGCACAAACCCGTACGATCTTATGCTTCGTAAACTTTAGTTTGTAGTGTAAAGTGACACGATGTGTCACTTTTGTTCTGAAGCGCATGTGGTCCCACGTGGATGGGGGACTAAGGACCTGTCTGGTCTTAGGATGGAATCCTCTACGCCTAGGAAAACAAATACCCGGGCATAAGCATCATGATGAGCGAGAGCAGCAGCCTGTCCGCGAACCTAGGGGGAGAAGGTCCAGCCACGTCAGGCGGGAGGCGGGCAACCTCCGCGACATGGGAACGCGGGACAGGCGGTGTCACTGATGAGCGATGTCTATCGGATTAGTCTAGCACTGGACAGCAAGTGACGCAAGCTTGGGCCACACACTTCGCTCTGGGCGAGAGCGGGCAGGGGCTGCCTTTTCCATGCGCCCTGCTCTGTACAGGTCCCCCCGCCGGCCGCCAGAGGAGAAAGGTTCTGTCCTTAGAGGCAGTCTCACGGTCCGTGACCAGTGTTCCCCCCTTATTTATGCTCCGACTCCTTAAACGGTGAGCTAACAAAGTATGGGACATATCTGTGTTCTCGTCACCGCCGAAGGCCCAGGGGCCAGCACGGCTTTTTCTCAGAGCACAAACCACTCTGGAGCAGATGAACCATTAAGAATCAGGATAACGACACCAGGAAACAGAGAGGGTGAGTGGCTTGCTTAAGGTCACGGAGCCAGGAGGGCAGAGCTGGGATCGGGGAAGATGCCCCTTGGTGCTGAGTGCCTCCCGGGGCCAGTGTGCCACCCCCGTCCCTAAGGCTTTGGTGCTTCCATTGGGAGACCACATGCAGTCAGGGGCGGCCCCCACCGCATACCCCATGGCCTCCCGTTGCAGCCCGATCAGCTCGTGAGGGGACGCCCTCTGCTCGTAGGGAGACGTCTCAGCCTGGGGGGTCCCCAGTGACCCGCCCAGACGCTTGAGGTAGCGGTCATGCTGAGCAGATGGCGGTCAGCACCCAGCAGAGAGGGTCGGAGAAGCAGAATGACCAGTAAACTTACTGATGCAGATATTTAACCGTGGGTGCAACACAACGCAGATAAGATCGAGAAGGTGGGGGGCGGCTGAGCCCGGCGGAGGGTGCGCGGCCGCAGCCCGGGGCCCCTCTGTGGCGTCTCTGCTCTCCCGGGGAGACGCCCCTCTGCCCCAGCGGCTCTCCCACCCACGGGGTCGGGGCTCCGCCTGCAGCTGGACACGGTGAGTCTGGCGGGCGACGTGGAGGTGGGTGGGGTGCGCTGAGCGTCCGCCGGCGCTGTCCGGCCTGACCGGGGGCAGCGTCCACTTCCAGCGGAGGGAGCAATGTGGCTGTTGCCAGAGGCACGAGGGACCCGATCCCGGGAGGGGGTCCCGCCCGGGTGGCTCGAGTGTGGCCTCATGAAGACCGTCCTCCTGTTCGTGCCAACTCCTGAGCCTCGGCCCGCCTGCCCCGTGGCCCCCTCACCCTCTAGCACCCCCTGTCTGCACACAGGGACCAGGAACCCCAACGAACAGAGCTGCCTGAGGGTCCTCAGACCGGCCTGGAAGAGGTGGTGACGGCACCGGGTGGGTGGTACCACAGTCACAGCTGCTTCATGGACTCGGCGGGCAGTGGTCACTGCAAGGATGACGATGACCGCCCTGTATGTGACACATGAACTATCACACAGGCACATACGCGTAGACACAGAATAGACCGATATCAACACGTGCACAAAGCAGGTCCGTGTGCCTTATAAACCGACCTGAGTTTTCACGGCGGCCCCCGAGGCGGGTCGTGCTGTCTCCGTCCCCACGGTGCAGATGAGACAGTGAGGCCCAGAGAGGCCCAGGGACGTGCTGGCACAGCGGCCGGCGGGGCTCATACTCGGTCTGGCTCCGGCCCCTCGCCTGATCCCTGTCCACACGGCCGCACAGAGGGTGGCAGGCCTAGGGAAGTACGTGAGCGCGCACACACACGCACACACACGCACACACATGCGCACACGTACACGCACACACGCACACGCACATAAACGTGGGAGGCACGAGAGCTCGGGGCTGATCTGCGCACACTGGGCCCTTCACGGAGCACGAGTCCAGCTGGGCCGCAGGCAGGGCGGGGCGGCCAGGGGCGGGGATCAGCGGCTGCTCTCCAGGGAAGGGACACCGAGGAGGTCATTTAACCGAGCACTTGCCGACAGAGCCTCGTTTCCTCGTACACTTGCTCCCGGCCACTCCAGGCCTTACATAAGAGCGGTTCTTTGAGAGTGTGTTCTCGCTTGGGGTGGCCTTGTCACGTGGTCACGTGTCTTGGGGGTGGGCACACCCGCAGTGGGAAGCAAAGCCTCAGGAGCTTCCAGGAGCCAAGGCTGGCACGGCCCGGGCGTGCGTCTGTGTGCCCGCCACGCTGACGCAGCCGGGAAGGGCCCCCCGATTGCCGCTCATTTGGGGTCAAACGCTGAGCACTTAAGCTTTCCTCACGCGGCTGGTATGTCACCCTCAGCGATTAGCACGCGGGGACCACAGAGTCCTACCCGGCGTGAGCTCTCGCTGCGCTGCTAATGGCCCTCGGCCTCCACGACCTTATTTTTAGCAATTTCCACTTCAATTACTGCACAGTGGATGTGCAGACGCGCTGGGAACTTTTCCATGTCATACTCTCTCCCAGAGGCGGATGGGGACAAGGGACACAGCACCGGCCCCACGGTCTCCGGGGTTCACTGCACAAAATCGAGCTGCAGATGCCAATTTCCAGCCCGTTTCTGGACATCTTCCTCCTGGAGCCAGAGCAAAGGGAGCCCAAGAAAAGCTGGTGGCGATCGGCCCCGAGACCGCAGGCAGGACCCCGCGGCCCCCGCGGCCGCCGTGCCGTGAGCCTGGCACCAAAGCCTCGCTCCCCCAGGTGCTGGGCGTGAGAGCGGAGCGGCCGTTCCTCGTGCCCCCCGCACCCGCACCCCCCGCAGGAGGAGACACGAGACTAACACAGTCCTTCTGAAATCGATTGTTTCCTCCCTCCTTGGGACAAAAAGGTGCTGTGAACTAGCATCATGCAGGAGCTGCAGGAAAAATCCAGCAGAGGACTGTGGGCCCCAGACAGACCGCGGGGGGCTGGGGCTGCTGCTCGGAGCCCCACTCCAGGCAGGGCGAGCCTTCGGAGGATCTAGCTGCTTCCCGCCCCGCTGCCTTTGCACGTGGGGTTCTGCTGCCTCGGGGGACCCTCGAGCACCTTTCCCATCTAAGAGCCTCCTCCCCAGTCTTTAAAAGTCGTAGCTTCCGTTTGCAGCCTCGACGAGCAGGCGAACCGCCTGGGACCTGGTTAGAACTCGGAGGTGGTGTCAGCGGCAGCCACGGGAGCCCGGCCCGCGTGGAGCCGGAGGCCTGCAAGGACCCTCACGCTGAGCGCACGGCACCTCACGCTGAGCACACTGAGCCTCCGCTGCCCCCCACCCCCGCCTGATCCCCATTACTGGGTCGGGGTGTGGCAGGAAGATGCTGGGGAGGAGGGGTTGGACAGCATCCCGGAGCGGCTCTGTTCTCAGAATGCTGTCACCCCGGCCTCCGCCCCGGGAGGGTGGCCCCCGGCCTCTGTCCACGCCATGGAGCCACGACGCCCACGCCGAGCTCGCAGACGGGGTGCCCAGGTGGGGCGGAGGCCGGCGAGCAGCGGAGCCGGAGTCGGCGGGACCCCAGATCCTCACCAGACCCTGAGGTCCCTCAGAGGGAGGCCATCCGCTGGGACACACCCAGCTGTCCCCTGGCACCAACAGAACGTGCGTCCTCCTCGAATCGCCCAGGCTCTGGGTGTTGGCGGCTGGCCTGGGTCGCACGCCACGGGCCCTGGGACAATTCCTTGGATAAACCGGTTTCTGGGCTAAACTCTGGGCCTGGCCCCCTGGAAGGTCAGAGGTGACCGCCTGGCAAATGCTCAGGACCGGAGGACCCGGTCGCCCCTTCCCCCTGCATGGCTCTGGGCCGCACTGGCCAGCACTCGCTCGCTGGGCCCGCTGCCGCTGAGGGGACCGGGTGGATGTGCCAGGGGGAGGGCTGGTGTCCCTGCACGCTCCTCCTGCGGACTCGCTGCCACTGGCCCGTGAGGCCACCGCCACCGCCACCGCCGCCACCGCCACCACCGCTAGACGCTGGCCGGACTGCTCTGTTTGGGAGCAGTGGCTCTGCCTGACCCTGCCGGCTGGTCCAGTGGGGAAGTCTGCATGCTGCCCAGAAAGGGGGTCAGGATGAAGGGACAGAGGTCTGGGAGGGTCCCTTCCGTCACATGGCCTTTTGGCCCTCCCACCCGCCCCCTCGGAGAGAAGGCTTGGTTTGCAGCTCTGTCCTCGTGGGGCAGGGTGAGCGGCTGCGTGTTCTCGGCTCGGCTCCCACCGGACAGACTCGGCGACTCGCCCAGGGTCACGCAGCACAGGCAGCACCGAGGCTCCTGACCACGTCCCACCTCCACGTTGACAAGGACAGAAAGGCAAGTTTCTCCAGACGCTTTGCTGGAAACACACTGACACACGAGCACCCTTTTCTTGCCCGTGAGAGAAAAGAGCTAGTTTTGCAGCCACAGGAGGAGATGCTTCGTCAGCCAGGTAGTGGGGAGGGGCCTTGGACGCCATCCGGGGAGGGTGGCTGACTCTGAAAACCTCGGCTCTGGGGGTGGGGTCCGTGGGCCTGGGAGGCAGCTCTGTACCTCTGGGTGCTGGGAGCCTGGGCAAGTCACCCCACTTTTCTCTGACCCTCAGTTTCTTCGTCTGCAGACGTCACGTAAGGGCCCGGTGGCATGGGCCAGGCGCACGCCCAGCCCGAGCTCAGGAACAGGGAGCCAGCGAGGCCCCCTCTTCCCCTCTGCGGGACTCAGCCCACCTGGGCCGGGCCCCAGGCTCACAGAGACCTGTTTACTCCTGTTTCCAGCTGTTGATACAGCTCGATCTCAAATCACAAACTTCTCAGCCAAACACAGTCGATCATGCAGAACCTCGCTCCCAGAGCGGCCCCAGGAATTTTCTGGAAGGATGCTGCTTGGTGTCGAATGACAAGAGACTGGACATAAACTGATGCTAATTAAAGTCGCTGCTCAGACAGAACGCTGGGTCAGCTCACTCAGCCGGGGAGGACACAGGGGCCTCACCCAGGGAGACGCGGCGGGACCGGGTGAGGGCACACGCGGAGCCACGAGCCAGTGTGTGTGGGTTTGTTCGCGGGGCCTCCGGCGTGGGGCCGGGCTGGCCCCCACTTCTCAGCCCGCCTGCGCCCCGGCAGAGGCGAGGCTCGAGACGAAAGGAAGGCCCCCTGGGCCCCCTGGGCAGGCAGGTGTTTTCCGAACAAAAGTCGAGAGAGCTGGGGAGAGTTCCAGAAGGCTCCTCCATCCAGTCAGCCCGGAGACCCTAACCGAGAGCCACGTGACCGCGGCCCGGAGACCCCGCCTCGGGCCACACACGAGCAGCATCCCACCCCGGGGCGCACGCCCTGACCGACCGAAAACGGGTGTCCAGTTACTCGTACACGTGAGCCGTAGGTGCGCTGTTCACACGGCCAAAGGGGGAGGCGGCCGTGGCCACCCGTGTCCACCCGTGTCCGTCTGTGTCTGTCCGTGTCCATCCATGGCCAAATGGACAGAGGAAACGTGCTCTCTGTGCAGCAGGATATGCGAGCGGCACGCATGGACACATGGACACAGGCCGTGTGACCGGGGGTGTGAGGACGTCCAGGACAGGTAAACCCACAGCCGGGGCGGGCGGCGGAGGGAGCGAGCGCTTCGTGGTACGGGGTTTACTTTTAGGGTGATGACGAAAAGCTTCTGAAGCTCCAAGGTGGTGACGGTCGCACAGCACTGCGTGCGTACTTAACAACGGAACCGTTCACTTTTAAATGACTGAAGCACTAAATTTCACGTTAGGTTTTTTTTACGGCAGTTAAACAGTTCTGGGGCCATCAGGGGCCTCAGAGGGGCGCTTTGGTGGCCTGGACTTCGGTCGGCAGCTGTGTCCTCAGATGTGGACGGCGGGCACGATCGCCACTTACACAGACGGCCTTGCACCCTCAGCTTCAAGCCCCCCAATGTGCGACAGCCCAAGAATAAATCTGCGTCCTCGCTGCGTGTCACGGGGGCCTTCTGCACACGGCCCGGGGTCTGTCAGGTGGCAGAGGCCAGGCCCTGTGACCTCAGGCCGGCCCCTACACCTCTCAGCCTCGGGCTTCTCAGATGCAGACGCAGAAGCTCCAGTCAGGCCCCCCGCCTGCATCCCGTCCCCCGCCTCTGACCCTGAGGATGACGGTTTTCTGTGCAGACAGAACAGCGTCTGTGAAGTAATAAGTCATTTCTCGTTTTTCATTAATTAAAGACGAACGTAACTGCCAGGACAGCTGCCAACCGGCACCGGGCAGTGGAACAGGTCTGGAAAATTCTGAGGCAGCCGAAGTGACTGCAGCCCAGAGCGTGACACGTGACACGGCTGGCCCGCGTGGGGACCACGGCTCCCCTCCTCCTCCTTTAGGCTTTCTGGAACCTCGGAGCAGCGCTCAGATCCCAGGGACCACGTGTTAGGCCCCGGGACCCATGGGGATCCGCGGGACTCAGGCCAAGGATTACGGAGTCTCCCAACTTAAAACCCTTTGATTCGGCAAAACCCGCGGCCCTTTGTGTGAGCTGTCTGTCAGTGGCTGTGTGCCACCGGGCAGACCGCTGGCTCTTACAGTAGGTGCCACTTCGGTTGTGGAAGACAATGACCGCTGTCCAACGAGGCTGCGTTTGGGCTCTTTGTCACGTAGCTTTTTCTTTCTCATAAGGAAGCGTGAAACCGGAGGGCCTGGCTAAGTGTGGCAGTGGTACAGGTCGGAACATGTCCCCCATGAGACGGTGGAGCCCCGACCTCCGCCTCCGTGAATACAAACTTATCTGGAAACTGGGCCTTTGCAAGCGTAACTAAGACGTAAGTTAGGGTGAGGCCATACTGTCTTAGGGTGGGGCCTATCACCCAACACGGCTGGGGACATTTGGAGAGACACAGAAGGAGATGCTGTGTGATGACGGGGGCAGAGACGGCAGCCCCCGGAAACAAGTGGGGGCGGGGGGGGGTGCCCAGAGCCTCCGGAGGAGCACGGCCCTGAGGATGCCTCAACCTCAGGCTCCTGGTGTCAATGTATTCTGTGGCTTTAAGTCCCCCAGTGTGTGGTCCCTCAATATAGCAGCCCCGAGAGACAGTATGTGCAGCGTTCGGGGGCCTTCCCCAGCATAGCCTTTGTCCTGGCGACCAACAGGCCTTCGATATCCATCACGTGACAGCAAGGACAGCCAAACACCCCCACGGATCCCCAAGGCCCTGCCCAGCCCGTGACCGAGGGGCGAGGGCCGGAACCGTCCTCAACACAGCACAGCCCGCCACCCCGACCAATCTAGTGAGCAGGAAGACGCTTAGAGGCACCGGGCAGCTGCTCCGCCCGGGCTGGGGACGCAGCTCCCAGAGGCTGGGTAGTGAGAAGGAAGTTAAGGGAGGCACTGGCTGCGATTTGCCCCACCCAGGGACCCCGAGACTGACGGGCCACCCACAGGCTGCCCAGAGGCCTTCGGAGGGCGGACGCAGCCAATGGCTTAACGCTCCCAGCCTCTCTCTAGGCTGGCCAGGGAGGGATGGCTCACTGCGGTGGGCTTGGAAGGGGACGCTGAGACCTAGCATCTCTGCCGAGGCCAGCCCCACCCGCCTGGGGTCGCCGCTGTCCAGCCCGCCGGTCCAGTTCTGGGCTCAGGTCCAGAAGGCAGGCCCACCCACAGAGCAGAGCTGCCCCGCCCGGCACGGGCCGGTCGGCGGTTAGGCAACCTGCCCCCTCCCTTGCTGCTCGCTCTGCCTCCTCTCCGGCTCGGTGGTGACCATCTGCCTGTCCCCTCGAGCCCCAGCACGCAGCTCAGAGGGTGCATCAGGCCCCACCGCTGCTGTCTCCCCGCTCCGGCCCCTTACAGATCCAGGCCCTTCAGCCTCCCGCTGGGGGCAGCCATGTAAAAATGCCACTTTTCCAGGTTAGAAACGACTAAATATTGGCAATTTGATAAGGTTCAACCCAGCAGACCCCCCGATCGATTGCTCTTGCTCCAGTAAATATTTACGAGGCCCCACCCTGTCCACCCTGGCCCGTGAGCCCTCGGTGACCTCACACGGGGCCAAGTGCCGTCAGAGACTCGGGGACCAGCTCAGGGGACCTGGAGAGAAGGCCTCTCCAGCCTAGGGGGGCGGAGCCGGGCAGAGGATTAACATTCAAGTGTCGGTGTGTCCTAAGCCAGGAGCTGGGTGGCACCTGGGAGGCAGAGGTGCAGGGCGAGGGGACGGACGCAGGCCCAGGGCCGTGTCCCCAGCACCCGGCTCTGGGTCCCCCACAAGTCCTCCCAGGTAGAGGGGTTAGACCTGAGGAGGGGGTGGGGCCTGGAGGGGCGGGGCTGAGGCCTCTGACGCTTTTCCATGCGGCCCAGAGCCGGCCACCTAACTCGGCCCACAGGTGAGCAGCCGGCCACCTGAGCATCCACCTGCGTGAAAGCTGACGTCACTGGCGCCACCATGAAAGACGGATGGCAATGTCACCTGCCAACGCCAGTCACACATCCACTCTGTGGCCAGGGCCCGGGCGAGGCGAAGCCGCCACCAGCTTCGGTGGCCAAAGCTTCAAAAACGGGCTTTTCCAGACACCGTCGATAGCATCGGGCACGTTCGAGTTTGAGCTGGTAGAGGACAGGGCGCCGTGAGCTCGGCGCTGACAGCGTGATACGCAGGGGCGGCCACCGCAGAGGGGACACAGAGAGAGAGGCGTCTCTGGGTCTCAGGACCAACGTCCCCAGCGCTCATGGGCGCTCGTCCCGCCTCGCTCTCCAGGGACGAGGCGCAGCAGGGTCCTGGCCGGCAGCCCAGTCCCAGGCCTGGCTGGCGGGCGCTGTGCAGAGCTGGGACTCAGTGACAGGTCACAGGACACGAGTCTGGCAGCTCAGAGAACTACAAGTCATGTGGCTTACGACCACCGTCATTGGCTCCGTGAACACCGCCTCGGACGGCGGCCCCAAACTCTGCGTTAGACCAGCCCACGTCAAAACGCCGACAGCACAGAGAAGATTTTTCATGACGTGTGGTTAGAAAAAAAATCCAGGAAAACTGGGCAGGGGACCTCCGGAAAGGCCCGGAAACGTGCCCGGGGCCGGCTCTCGAGACCCGCAAGGCAGAGCGGAACAGACGCACGGATCGGGAGAGTCCCGTCGGAGGCGGCGAGCTGCGTGGGGAAGGGGCCGCCCCAGCAGACGGCGGGAGGCGGACGAGGGGTGAGTCGCTGCAGGCGCCATTCACCCCCCGCCTGGCATCCATCATCCTGTGTCCTTCCTGCCTGCGGCCTGGTCTCCCCTTCGCACAGCCATGCCTCTGGGGAGGCAGCCCGCAGCCCCCAGCCCGCAGCCCCCAGCCGCAGCCCGCAGCCCAGGGACGTTCTGGGCACTTCCTGTGTATTAATCTTTGAAGCTTTGCAACCCAGAGGGGGGCGTATCAGATTCTAACTGCGGCGCTCACAACACAAATGCAGAGGCTTAAAACAACTGAACTCATCTGACATTTCTGCAGGTCTGATGTGGGTCTCGCGGGCTCAGGGTGCGGGCTGGGCCAGCTCCTTCTGGAGGGGCTGGAGGTGGCCCCTTCCTCACCTCTTCCAGCTTCCGGTGGCTGCCGGCATCCCTCGGCTGGTGGCCGCGTCACCCCAACCTCCGCCTGGCCATCTTCCGTAATCGCACGTCCCCCACCTCCCTCTTCTGACTCTGGTGGTAACACTGGGCCCACGTGGATAACCGCAGACTACGTCTCCATCTCTAGATCTACAAAGTGCTCATCGTCACATCTGCTAAGTCCCTTCTGCCATGGATGGCGACACAGTCACAGGTCGGGGGCATTAGCAGGTGGCTGTCTTGGGGGCCATCGTTCAGCTGACCGCAGGGAGACGCTGCCATTCCAGCAGGAGCAGACTGGGCTCTGAGGGGAGGCCACAGCCCAGGGACCCCCCAGAATGGGCACGGCCGGGCCTCGGAGACCCCCGTCCGTGTTTTCTCTCCTCACCTTTCGTGGACATTCTGCTCCCGCAGTTAACGCTGCCCTCGCACGTTCCCGTTGTAAGCTTCCGGTCACTCTGTGGCCTTTTAAACCTCCAACGCCCCCGGCCTCGGTACACAGAGCTGAAAACTGGGTAGAGTCCGGGCGCCGTAGCGGCCAGGACCAGCCCTGGGTGAGCGTGCCTGGTGGATGGCCCGCCCCTCTCTCCTGCCTGTCAGCACATGGCCCAGCTGTCTCCCAGGAAGCCCGCTCTCCCCAAAGATGTGGGAGCCGTTCGCACTGTGAGTGGCCGAGTGACAGACGGGCAGCAGTGTCCAGCCTGCCAGCTGGGCTCGCCTGGCTGCAGGGGTCAGGGCCGTCAGTGACCAGGATGGGTTAACCCGCACATTTGCTCCAGGGATGTCAGAAGCCACCAAGCTCTCAACGTCAGGGTAGCCACCTGGTCTGTCCACTTGCAAAGCCTCCCTCAGACATGGCTTGACCTCAGGCCATCTTCAAGCGTGAGAGCCGCGAGTGGCACCATGGTTAAGGCGGAGTTGGATGTGGGAGGCGGGGCTGGGGACCGAAGGCGAGGCTGATGCCTCTAGGTCTTCAGGACCCACGTGCACAGGGACCAGGGGGCCCCTCGCCACACTCAGATGGGATGTGGGGACCCGTGTCTCCCATCCCCACCCTCACGCCTTCTCTTAGGTGGCCGGGAAAGGACGCTGACGACCCTCCAAGGGGCACTGGTGCAGACATCTGGACTTGGAGAAACTCAAGTCCGCGGGTGCCAGCACGTCCCCCGGGAACTCCTGCCCGGGGTGTTCCCAACACATGTGTGGTGGCTTCACTGCCTTGTGCTCTGGTCCCCATGCTGGGTGGGGACGGGCCACAGCTCCGGCGTTTACCAGCTGTGGGGCCACAGGTGTGCCCACCGCGCAGCCGCCTCTCTGTGCTGTCTCCCCCAGGTGGAATGGGGTGGTCGTGGGGTTTCGGGGTGAGGACGCAAACACGGTTCTTCCCACAGCGCCTGGTGCCTCAGAAGCCCGAATTGGCCTTCGCTGCCCTGACAAATACGAGCCGCCCTAAGCGAGACACGGGCTGGATCTCCCCACGCACTGGCTGGTCCGCATCGTTCCCACGGCGGGAGCATCCGCCTCGTCGGGGCCACGTGGACGTGCTCTGCCCTGAGGATGCCTCTGCTGGGTTGGGAGAAATACGGATTTTGGTGGCTGTCCATGAGGTACTTAATTAAGCAGAACGGGGAACCCCATCGGTATGACAGAAGCCTGGAGCGCTGCGTGCCCTATGGCAATGCTGCCACCTGTGGGCACGGAGGGGTGACGCCCCTGCCTGGCACCCCGACCTCCTGGCATGGAGGCTTCGTCAGGGTCCTTCCTACTTCCCCATCTGGAATGACGACCCGGGCTGTTTCATTCACGCCGTTTTGCCCCCAGGCCA
This sequence comes from Pteropus medius, assembly GCF_902729225.1. Lineage (NCBI taxonomy): Eukaryota > Metazoa > Chordata > Mammalia > Chiroptera > Pteropodidae > Pteropus > Pteropus medius. Next base: position 2,400,674 of record NW_024350923.1, on the reverse strand, counting down.
AGCGCCAAGTCTGTTGGAGTGGACTGAATGTTTGTGTCCCCCCCAGATTCCTGTGTTGAAGTCCTAACCCCCAATGTGACTGCATTTGGCGGACCCTCATGGAGGTGACTAAGGTTACCCGAGGTCGTGAGGGTGGGGCCTGATCCGATAGGGTCAGCACCCTGCCCCCACCACGGAGGGCACGGCGAGGGGGCGGCTGTCTGCAAACCAGGAAGGGAGCCCTGTCCAGGCCCCGAATCAGCCGGCGCCTTGACCTTGGACTTCCGGCCTCCAGAACTGTGAAGAATGAACGTCTGCTGGCTAAGTGGGTCTCGGTATTCTGTCCTGGTGGCCCGCTGGCTGAGACGTGTGTGGGGGTGGGTGTGACACCCGCCGGGCCTGTTTCCCCACCCGTGAGGGGGATAGCGATGGCACTGTCCCCATGGCTGTAGGGGGCTCAAACGTCTGATTTCACCCCGTGTGTTTGTGGGAATCGGTGGGGAGCTCCCTGCCCGGTCTGCCCGTCACCTCCCAGCACGGCTCTGGTTCCGGGGCTCCGTGAGCCCAGCAGGAGCTCTAGATGCTTTACTCACACCGAGATGCCTGTCTGCACAAGGTCCTCTGCTCTGACCCCCGTTTTACAGAGCAGGAGTGGCCACGGAACCTGCTCTGTATTCACGGTGGGAATACACGAAGGAGTGGGATCGAACCCAGGCCTTCTAGCCCCCGAGTCTTGGGGCGGCTTGGAGTGCAATGTCCCCAAAACATCCCAGGCTGGGGGGTGACTGTCACAGATGGAGGGAGACTCTGCTGGGGCAGCAGGACGGAATTTAAGAGGTAGGGTGGAGATGGATGAGGACCACTGCTGTCACTCTTCGAAGCCCAGTGACACCCGTAAAATATCCGAGGAACACATGATTTATGGTTTAATAGCAGAACTCGGTAAAGTGTGACTGACGGCTATTGCCTACGGGAGGCACGTCGGTCCCCAGGCCTAAGGAGCGTGCTGAGCCCTTCGGCAGGCAGGAGCCTGCGGGTCCCTGCCGTGGACGGGGAGGGAATTTGAGGGGAGGGACTTGCTGCCTAAGGCCACCTGCTGCCCCTTCCCTCAGCACAGGAGAGGACCTGCTTCTGACTTCCGGTGTCTCTGAGCTAAAACCACTGCCTGGTTCTGCCTACGCGATGCTGGGAGCTTCCAGGGCTGAGCTGCTCCCCCGAGGAAGGACCCCGGCCCGCCCTGCTGGGCTGTCCGCAGGAGGGGCAGGGTGAAGGCCTGTCACTGGGGCAGTGGGTGAGCCTGGAGCGCTGGGCTCGTGAGCACTTTCCAGACGTCCGGTGGGCGTCTCGACCAGGCAGGACACAGGGGACGCTCCGTCTCCAACCTGGCCGCCCGTTCCAAGTCCCCAAGTCGCCACGGCCACCCACTGTGGGAAAAGGCTAGGAAGTCCCCTTCTGCGGATGCTGCCCTCGGATGGGACCCTCAGCCTGACGCTTGCTCTCGCTCCCGCCCCTCTGTGCGAGTGTCCTGGGTGGCCAAACGCATGACCGTGAGCCGGTGACGTCCACCCACAGAAACCCATTCTCTCCCAGTCGTGAGGCCACAAGTCCCAAATCTGGCCTATTGGGGGCCCCCAGGGAGCACCTGGTCCAAGCCCCTTGCCCAGCCTCCGGTGGCCGCCGGTGAGCCCTGGCACCCGGCGGCTTAGACACGTCCTTCCAGCGTCTGCATGCGGCCCTCCCCCCTCTTCCTGAGCCTTCCTATAAGGACACCTGTCACCGGGTTTGGGGTCCACTCTGATCCGGGGTCATTTCACCTCGAGGTCCTTAACTAACTACGTCTGCAAAGACCCTCTTTCCAAATGGGTTTGCCAGCGGGTTTGAGTTTTGGGGTGCTCTCTAAGCTGTTACAGCCCCCAGTCCAGTCTCCCCTTATGAGCCAGATGAGCTAGGGCACACACACCACGAGTCACTCATGACTGCAAAGCCTCGTCCGTCACCGTGTCCTTCGGGGGGTCTATGCCCACTGCTCCCACCCTCCGCCCCAGTCCCCACACTTGAACCTTCTGTCCCTTGGGGTCCCCTCCACTCTCCGTCTCTGGGTGTCCGGGCAGTGGCTTCCCTTACCAGAGGGTCTGCCAGGCCTGGGCGTCTCCGCTCCGAGCTCCTGGCTCGCCCCCTCGGAGGGGCGCCCCTGGCCTCCCCCGCCGGCCTCTTACAGCAGCGGCCTCGTGGGGGTCCTGCCTCCCGTCTCCTCCCAGACGGGCGGGAACCAGGCTGGGTGTGGGGGACACACCGCTGGGCCGCGCTGGGGTCCAGTCCCCAGCCGGGGTCCTAAGGGGGCGTGGAGCAGGACCAAGAATGGCAAGACAGCCCCAGAGGTGGGGACGACAGGGTCTTTGCCCCGCGCGGGGTGCGGCTGGTGGCTTCAAGTGTGGTCACCTTGAGCAGGAGCCCGGTGTGCCCTGCGGAGGTGTGGACGGGAGAGGCCAGCCCCAGCTTCCCCACGGCCGCCTGGGACCATCCTCCTGGCTTTAGGTGTTTGCTGAGAACTGACAGACAGACGTGGCAGGGTCGGGGAGGGGCGCGGCTGGCACGATTCGATTTCCCAGCCCGGAGTCTCGGTGAGGTGGGCAGGCAACCTATTCCTCTCTCATGGGACATTCGGCAGTGAAGCCACGCCCCCATCCGTCCCCAGCCTCCGGATGGGCTGGGTGGGCTGGCGCTTGGTCCCCTGCATCCCATTGGCGGGGGGAGCGGGCATTTCCTCCAGGTCTTCTGGAGACGTGGCGCCCCACACGGGGCAAGCAAGGTCCCTCCCGCCATCCCCCGGGTCACTCCCTGTCCGTCCCCCGCCGTCCGTTCCCGCCTGGCGAGTAAACACTCTGAGGCCGAACGCTTAAAGGCCGTCAGGACCCGGAACCTCCCTTCTCTTAATGCGGGAGTCCTCAGCCCGGGGACCCCACCCGCCCCCGGGGACATTTTTGGTTGTCAGGACTGGGAGGTGCGACTGGCATCTAGTGGATGGTGGCTGGGGACACCACACAATACCCCACGATGCGTGGGACGGACCCCACAGCAGAGGATGACCCGGCCTCACCCGTGGAGGTGCTGGGTGCGGACGCTGCCGCAACCCCACCTTCCGGCCAGCGGCCGCTCCCCGTTTCTCGTGTCTTTCACAAAGGAAAACCACAGAGAAGTGGCCCCTCACGCTCTCCTGCCCCAGATGCTCGACGGTCAGCGTCCCCACTTCTCCCACGAACCTCTCTGGTTCCAGCCACTGACCTTGTGCCCCATCCGGTGACACGTGGGTCCTCCCAGCGGGGCGGACGCTGCCTCTCGGCCCTGCTCCCCTGCACTCACCCCTCGGCCAGCTCGTCCCCGGCTGCCTGACCTGCAACACTCCCGGCTCCCCATCCTCGATGCCACCGCACCTGGACCGGGAGGCACCTGGGACCACATGGCCTGGGAGCAGAGCCCGGTTCCGCCCTCACTCCGCCCTGGCCAGGCCGTCGCACCTCGGCGAGCTCTCCGTCCACCCGCTGCTCAAGGCCAAACCCCAGGGGTCCGGCTTCGCACCCCTGCAGCTCAGAGCCACCAGCACGACCCGCCGCTCTCTCTCCAGACCGTCCTTCCCACCACTGGCCACGCCCCTGTGCTCGCCTGCCAGCTCGCCTGGCTCTCCTGCTGGCCCCTCCGTAACCTGCTCTGCCCACAGCCGGGGCCAACTCCAGGGTGTAAGTGGGGCCCCAGGGCCCCAGGCTTCCTCCACCTCCCCTTCATCTGTGTCACTCCCCACCCCCACCCAGGGATGCCGTCTCTATCTGCCTGTTGCCTGGTGGCCTGTGGGTCTCAGCCTAACTACAGCCAGGGCCCGGTCTGGTGCCCATACAGTGGGCGGAGGAAGGCCCGGCTGACGGTGACTGACCGCGGACATGCAGGTGGCAGCACGCGCTGGCTTGAGAGGGGTGCCCGGGGGATGTGGCCGTGCGAGGAGGTTGGCCGGCATGCAGTTAGGACAGTCCCCACAAGACGGCCCTCCCTTCTGACACCTGTTACAAGTTCGGGGTCCTCCAAAGCACCCTCAGGTTTGGTGATTCACAGGAAGGGCTCGTGGGACTCAGCAAGAGATCGGATGCCCATGGTCACAGTCCATGCCAGGAAAGGATGAGGATTAACACTGGCCAAGGGGGCAGACGTGCAGGGCCGGTTTGGGGGTCCGAACATGGAGCATCACTGCCTCTGTGGCGTCACGTGTTCCCTGCGGCATCGACACGTGACGACACACATGGCTGCCCCCAACCAGGGGAGCTCCCCGGGCCTCTGGTGGCCGCGTTTCTACTGGGGCTCGACCACATGCTGCCCGGGGCTGGCTGCCACCTGCAGCCCCTCCCAGCCACGCGATGAAGCATTACTCTCCTCCAGAGGACAAAATGGACATCGCATGGCCCACACCCCATTGGTAGCCTGTCCCGTGGCCAAAGGCCCCTCTGGAGTGGGAGGGGGCCAGACGCCGGGTCAGGTGAGTGTGTGTGTCACCGCACACGCCTGCCACCACGTTACAGATCAGGACATGGGGGCCCGGACGTCAGGGGACCTGCCCGGGCTCGGATGCACTCGGCCAGCTGATCTCCTGCCCCAGCCCCTCAGCGCCCCGTGCCCCGCCCCTTCCAGGGCTCGATGCGCCTCCGCGGGGGTCGTCCAGCCCAGCCGCTTGCCAACATAACCAGAAAACGGGATAAAAGACCTTCGTATCAGAACGGACAAGCAGGGCATGCTCGCGTAGAAAGTGTGCACAGAGGGAAGGCGGCCCCCCTCAGCCCCGTGGAGGCGCACCCCCGGGACAGTGTGGGCACGGGGTCTCAGTGGACCCCCGCCTGCTCTCAAAGCCAAGGGCTTCAGGCCCCCGGCCACCCCTCCCTCCAGCTCTGCTTCGCTCTCTTCCCCGGCAGCCTCCCTCCCAGCCTCCCATCCCAGTGAGCTTGGTACCCCGCACCCACGGTTGCTAGGAGACCGTTGCCGAGAGTCACAACTCAGCTGGCAGCGGAAAACACCCCCGGCAACAGAGTTTGCCAGGCCCATTTAGAGAGGCGTGTTTTCTTGTCCACGCGATGCCTCGGCCTCTGCAAGCATTTCGAGCGCGTTCCTTCCGCGGCTCCCAGCGATGGCTCAGCACGCATTCTATATTTAGGAGTGGTTACGAAACGGGCGCATCGGCCACTGCATCTGCCCTGCAGCCTGGGACCAGGACACAAGAGGCCCCCGCGGGGGAGAGCCCGCCTCTCGCCACAGGCAAGCCCTGTGCCCTCGGCTGCGGCAGGACCTTGTCTCATGTGGCCAAACCCCACAACCCACTGGCAGCTGGCTCCATGCCCCCGAGCCCAGCTCCAGCAGATTCACCGAGAGCAGGAACGGCCAATGGCTCCCGTCCTGGAGCAAAGCAGGGGGTGCCTGCTGCTGAGGTGGAGAAATGTCGTACCCCAAGCCACGTCATGACACCCCACAGGCCTGGAGTGGGCAGCCGGAAGAGGGCTGAGTCCAGCCTGGCAAGGAGCAGGCTGCTTGTCCCCAACTCTTCAGTCCACCCATGTTTAGTTTCTTGGGACCCTGACTCGGGGTCCCCTTTGGCTGGCCTTGGCACAGCCACGCGGGTCACACACACGGACGCCTGGAGGCTCGGGGGTGGCGGGGCGGTGGGGAGCCCTCTGCTCACTGGCCCCATCTCGTCAGGGATCCGGCACTAGAGGCTCTTGCTCTGGGGTTCTGCGGAGGTGGGGCCGGTCCCCAGAATCCAGTTTCCCGCGGGTGTATGCGAGGTTACACCTGCCCTAACTCTTGCGGCTGGACCCAGGAGAGGGGACCAAACATGACGTGTGTCCCTCAGGCAAAGCTCAGAAAGCCACTTCAGCCTGCAGGGCCACTAGTGACTGGTGGCGGTCGGCGGGGCGAGGGGGGGTGCTGCACCCTGTCTGGGTCTCTGAGGAGGACGACAGGGGCAGTTCACAAGGCTGGGGAAGAGCAGGAAGCAGGCAGAAAAGCCGCCGTGTGCTACTGTCAGGACCAGGCCATGCTGACTGGCTGCAGGCCAGGCGGCACACCAGGGCTGCCTGGAACACAGCATCCCTAACGAGGGGCTTTTGCTTCTACACCAGACACCTGCACGGGGGAGGCCCACTTGTCCGGGGGGGGTCCTGGAGAACGTGAACTCAGCTGATGGGTGGCACAGGGCGGTGACTTGTGGGGACTCTGGGGAGGAGCTGTGTACACGGAGCCTCGCTGGGAGCAAGGAGGCTAGCTGGGGTGGCAGGCCCAGGCGCCCCTCCTCTCTCCCCGCCCAGCCCCAGCCCGCCGTACCCTTTACATTCCTGGTCCTCGGTTTCGATGTCTGCAAAGCGGGCCCGGTCACTCCGGCTTTGTGCACAGCCTCGGGGAGACTGCGTGAGACGTCGACAGGTCACCATAGCCCTGAGGGCTTGGTGACAGGACGCAGACCCCATGGGGAGAGGCGGGATTCTGCTTGGAGTGCGAGGCCACATCTAGCTGCTTCCTGACCACGTGCGGGTCACCGCAGCCATGCGGGCCACACATGCTGAGAATGGCGGGGGGCCGAGCAGGCGAGCAAAGGGCCCCTAGATCTCGCTCTGCTCTTCCAGTCACTCACCCCACGCCATGTGGGTCCCCTCGGGCTCTGCCCTCCGGCCCCTCTGAACTCCAGGTCCCTTCTGCTACCCTGTCTCCCCCCAGTGCCCCCCAAATGCCACCCCAACTGCTCCTGACCAGTGAGCGCACAATGACCATCGGCTAAAAGCGGGGGTTACAGATTGCTGCCTGGGGCAGTGGGGGCCAGACACCAGGGACACCTCTGCAAGGCCGGATGAGCCCAGTCACCCTGCGAAGCCTCCTGTCTGGGCAGTGGACCAGCCGCCTGACCACATTGACCGGTGAGCCCCACCCCATCTCTGGGCCTCAGTTTCCCCAGCTGAAGGATGAGGGGCCTAGCGGTCAGCTCTGTGGCACTGCCCACGGACACCCATTCTGTCCTCTTCCTTACGGGGAGGACCCAGACTGTGCCTTGGGGGGCAGGGCAGCCGATCGGCTCTGCAGCCTCTGTACCAGACTGCCGTGCTGCTGGGTGTGGCCAGGGGACACTCGGCGCTTGCTAATGGGACAGAGGAGACAGACCGAGGGGCTTCTGGAAAGCTCTCTGTGAGGCGTGGCACGAGCCAGCCTGCACCCGGCCCTTCCCCTTCCTGCCGCCAGCACTCTGATGATCTTGGGACCCGAGGTGACCCCACATGAAGATGGCCAGGCCGACAGCAGGAGCCTGGAGCTTGGTGGCATCACAGAGCCACGGTTTCGCTCCTGGATGGCTGGTCCCTGGGATCACTCAGCCTCTGGGTTCTGTTCCCGGCTGCCGGACGCAGTTCATCAGCCATCCAAGCTCTGGAAGGGAGTCATGGTCACCGAATGGGACAGAGGTGGAGCCGAGCGCCTCGTCTGCGACTCCCCGTCCACACCAGCGGCCGGTGGTCAGTGTGACTGCTGTGTCCGCCTCACGGACCGGGCTTAGGGGTGGGAAGTCACCCCGAGTTGGGAAGGGGTCTTCATCTTTAGGGCAAAGGCGACAGCTCTGAGGGAAAAAAGCTGGACAGGAAAGGTCACACAGTGCGCGACTCCACTTGTATGAAATGCCCATGACAGGCCCGTCCAAAGATGGAGCAGGTTGGGGGGTGCCGGTGCTATGTGCTGGGGAGGTGACTGCTTGTGTGTGGGGGGCATGCTTTGGGGTGACAGGAATGTTCTGGAACTAGACAGAAGTGACGGTCACACGGCACCGGAAGGTGTTAAGAACAAGGCCTCTGGGTCCCCCCGCCTCATCCCTGGGACGGTGTGGGGACCGCAGCTGCGGCTCTAAGACCTCGTGAGGGGTCCTGGGCTGGGGGCCGGTGTGTGCGGCTGCGTGGCTGAGGCCAGGACGGGGCCCAAGGTGACGGTGAGCCCCAGAAGACAGACAGGGCCACACTGGGAGGCCCTGAGCCCGGACACGCTGCTGTGTGTGTTTCTGCCCCCTCCAGGCAGAGCCTGGAGCTTCACGGGCTCAATGGGCCCATGCCTGGAGCCAGAGAACGAGAAGCCACCACACCGGCTGACCCTGACTACACAGGGGCCCGCGGGTCAGATGGCAGGCGGCAGTGAGGCCCCAGCCCAAGGGGGCTGGTCAGCCCTGAACAGGAAGGACGCGGGGGGTGCCACGGCCAAGGCTGGTGCGGGCAGCAGGTAGAAGGGGGTCGTGTCCGGGGCCGCCTGGGCCGTCGGGGGACAGCGATGGGTCTGTGTGCAAAGCCGGTGTCTCGAGGCCCCTCAGCGGGCCCCACTCTGTTCTGTGCCCTGTCACCTCGCCCTGTACCCCGCCGACCCAGCTCCCACCCCGGTGGCCCCACACCCCATACCCTTATCATAGTTTCTACTTCTCTGAGTTTAACAGAAATGCCACCAGTTCCTCAGGAAAAAATACTGAAATGTGTATGTTTGAGTGACGAGGGTACAGCAGGGTGAGCAGTGTCCCTCCAAGAGTCACGTCCACCCCGAACCTCAAAAATGAGGTCGTATCTGGAACTAAGGTCTTTGCCGAGGTATCGGTTAAGATGAAGCCACATCTTCGGGTGACCGGTGACCCTGCAAGGACGAGGAGACGCAGAGGACGAGACCATGGAGGGTGGAGGCAGGGGGTGGGGGGACGTGGCCACCAGCCTGGGGACGCCTGGAGCCCCCGAAGCCAGAAGAGGCAGGAAGGACCCTCCCCGGAGCCTTCGGGGGGCCAGCGGCCCTGCCCACACTCTCCTTTGGGACTTCTGACTCCAGAGCCCTGAGCCGGTAAGTTTTACTCATCAGCTCAGCAAAGTTGCTGGATGGACGCTGAGCCATGCAGCACCGGGGGCCAGGCACACGCCAAGCTCCGTGCGGGGTGGATGGCCTCGCAAGGGATTATACGAGGGGCCGGGAACGGGGCAGCACAGGGGGCCCCTGCAGTGGGGATGGGCAGAAGGGTAAATACACAGACCCTGCCCTGGACGCAGCATGTCCTCCAACCTAATCTCCAAGCCAGTCTCGCCACCCGGCCCCCCACGCTCGCTGCCCAGCCCCCCACGCTCGCTGCCTGGCCCCCCACGCTTGAGTCGCGGGGCCGAAAACGTCTGTGTGACCGGAACCCCCCATAGCTCGGTCTGATTGCCCGTTGCCGCCCCATCATGAAAACACCAGCCTCAGAAACGGAGAGCAGTTTCCTGGGGCATCATCTGTGCCGCGTGTCTCAGAATCACAGGTGGAAGTTGATCACTTAGATCTCCCCTTGGTTTTGGGGAAAAAAGTGTGACTTTGAAGACTGAACGTTCGCCCTGTTTTGAGAAATGCGACGTTTAGATGCTAAACCTTCTCCCGTGATGTGTTCTCGATCCGGGGGAGTGGACCGTGCCAGGTCCCAGTGGCGGCGTCCACCCCGCATGCTCCGGGCCCGTCCAGGCTCGGGACAGCCACAGGTGTGCTGGGCGGCGTGGAGGACGCCTTTGAGTCAGACCCACGCCCTTGGTTCCCCCAGAGGCTCCTGCCTTTGCTTGACGAAAATCTAAACTGATTATTTTAATAAATTTTCTTTACACCACATTCTGCCTCAGCTTCACCCTGCCTCAGTTAATCGACGCTGTCCAGAGACCACTGCCCCCCGGGGTGTGGCAAACACACGCCAAGGGCCCGTCACCATTCCAGCCCGTGGCACGCTCAGTGAATGCGGTGACCGTGATGACCATTCTACAAGAGGAAAAACAGTGGGCGTGTACAGCAAGGCTTCAGAAAAAGAAATTATTAATGAAAGAAATTTAAAAATAAAATAGTGTTGATCTGGAAGGCAACTGGGAGGGACCGGGAGAGTCACTGGTGAATGCTGAGGAGAGGGCCTGGGGTCCCCAGACCCGGGCTTCGGCAGGACGGGGCTGCCACTGGGCATCAAAGAGAATAATACCTGCAATGGATTCAGACGGCTGAATATGTAAAATCTCATGAGCCCATAACGATAGGTAAGACTGACAGACAGTAGGAGGCCCCTCTCTGCACGTCGGTGGAGACAGACTCAATGGGGCTCATGCCTGGAGCCAGAGAACGAGAAGCCACCGCACCGGAGCAACTCGATAACAAAATCGAGAGAATGAAGTGTTTCTTTTGCTCGCTAAGGCCGACAGTTGCATCCGGTAACGGGACAGTCCGCATGACTGAAGAACACCCGCTCACGATCGCCAAGGGACATCAGGGGTAGGGGATCGCGCGTGCCAGCCCCTGACGAGTTCGTGGATGAGTTCGTCGAGTCGCCATCGATAAACTCATCGGTGCTGGCAGAGCTTGCTCTGGGGAGACAGACCTGGGGGAAGGCTGCTGGGGAGCTTCACGACGGAGGGGTCAGCATCACCTCGGGAGGGCGAGCCACAGCCCGTGCCTCCTGATAAGGAGGTGTAGAGCACACAGAAGCCCCGTGCTGCTGGACGGGGTGTAACGGGGCGGCCAGTGTCACCTCCGTTTGTGAGAGAGACTCGAGGACAGGTCAGAGCCACCACAAGCAGGCGGAGAGGTGCACCTGGGGTTCGGGGCAGTCTACGGCCAACAGACCCCAGGCGGGAGAAAGAGGGGGCATGGGCAGATTGAAAGGGACTTGGGGACAGATCTACCGAGTGCCACTTTGGGTCCCGAGTCAAAGTCACCGCTGTGAAGGACATTTCTGAGACAACGAAAGGGAATTTCTGGGGCCGTGATGACGGAGGGTTTCAGATGCCACCGAGGCACCAGGACAAAAGCGTCGGCGACACTGGAGCTCATGAGGAAGACGACGTTCTTCTGAGAAACTCGGACGGAAGTGCCTGGGATGTGCTGAGGGAAATAAGGAAAGAAAGAGATAGACAGACGGCGACGACTGGTCGGGTTCGACACCGAAAGCACAGGCGACAATAGAAAAAACCGGACAGTAGAAAAAACCGGACAATAGAAAAAACCGGGCCACATCGAGATCAAGACGCAATCAACGGAGCGTAAAGGAGACCGACGGAATGGGAGGGAACACGTGCGGGTCGTGCGCCCGAAGTGTGACCGTCCAGACCCTGAACGGGATCCTGCAAACCAAACCAGTCACACACATAACTCAGTCAAACAACGGGCCAAGGACTCGAACAGACGTCTCTCCAACGTGGACACACAAATGTCCAATAAACACGTGAAAAGATGCTCAACGTCACTAATCGTTATGCAGAATGACTCTGTAACGAGAGAGCACCTGACGCCCGCCAGCACGGCGACCCCCGGCAGCACGGAACCGAGCGCGGGGCGGGCGGGGGCCGCGGGACCCTCGTGCCCTGCGGGCGGGCAGACAAATTGGTGCCGCTGCTGCGGAAACAGGGCGGGGGGCCTCGAGACGCGGAACCCAGGATTACGGACAGTCCGGCAACCCCACGTCCGGGGACACGGCCAAAATAATGGAAAGCGGGGGCTCGCGCAGATGTGTGCGCCACGTTCACGGCGGCGTCGGTCACAGAGCCCGAGGACGGAAGCGGCCCGAGTGTCCACGGACCCAACACGCGGTCCGTGCAGAGTGCGGGACACGATTCGGCCTTGGAAAGGAGGGAAGCGCCGACGCCAGGTGCCACGTGGACACACCCTGAGGACATTATTATTATGCCGAGGGAAATGAGCCAGACACAGAAGGACAAACGCGGTGTGTCCCACTCACGTGGGGACCCAGAGGAGACAGAGTCCCAGAGACAGGAAGTCACAGACGGGGCTGGGGGAGGGGGCGGGGAGCGAGGTGTCCTGGGGACAGAGTGGCGGCTGGGAGGATGGAAAGTCCCGGAGATGGTGGTGGCGACGGCTGCACAGCCGTGTGACGGTGCCCAGCGCCGCCGAGCCCTGTGCTGAATAAAGGTAAGATGGCAAAATCCTATTCCGCGTCTGTTACCACAATTAAAGAGATAAACACGCGGTGACATATTTGAAGAGGGACGGGGCAGATGGAGAAACGCAGGTTGTAATTCTCGACGGCTGGCTCTCCACGCGAGTCGTCACAAATCCCCGCTTGTCCCTGCTTTGCTCACAAACCCCGGCGAATCCCCACTGCTTGGGGACCTTACTGAAAGGCCCTGTAGGACGCCATCTGTCACCCCCAGAGATTCTAGAATACACAGAGCCCTTCCCTGGTCCAGGCAGGGCACTCGCTGCCCCGAGCCCCCTTTCCTGAGCCCTTCCCTCGTCTTCCAGGTTTCAGCCCAAATCTGGGGGCCCTTTCCCGACCTCCCAGTGGATAGAGCCTGCGCCCCTGCTTTATACTGTCACAGAATCCCAGCACGTGCGAGCGAGCGAGCGAGCAACCCCACGCGTGTGTCATGTGCTAGTTTACCGGGGCCGCTGTAACCGAGTGTCACAACAACAGAAATGTGTCCTCACACGGTCAGACATCGAGGTGTCGCAGGGCCATGCGCCCTCTGAAGGCTCCAGGGGAGGGGCCTCCCTGCCTCTTCCAGCTCCTGGGGCTCCAGGGCTCCTGGGCTGGTGGCTGCAACCCTCCAACCTCCGCCCCCACCCTCACCCGGCGTCTCCCTGTGTGAGTCGGACCTCCCGCTGCCCCCTCTGATGGGGACCTCTTGTTGCATTCACAGTCCCCCTGGAAATCCAGGGTCACCCCCACGTCCTTCGCTTAGTCATGTCCACAAAGATGCTTTTTCCTTTTAAGGTGACGTTTACAGGCCCCAGGGATGAGGATATTAGGGTGGTCATTTGGCCTGTTACAATGTGCAAGCGTGTGTGTACGTGTGTGTGTATGAGAAGGAGGCGTATGTGTGTGCGTGTGTACGTGTGTGAGAAAAACGTGTGTGCGTGTGTGCACGTGTGTGCACGTGTGCATGCGTGCAACAGGAGGTATGTGTGCATGTGCGTGCATGTGTGCGCATCTGTGTGCATGTGTGCATGCATGTGTGCTTGCACATGTGCGTGTGCGTGACAGGAGGCACGAATGTGTGTGCGCGTGAGGAGCCGTGTGTGCACATGTGTGTGCGTGTGAGGAGGCGTGTGTGCGTGTATGCGTGCGTGCACACGCGTGTGCGTGTGCACACGTGTGTGTGTGTGCCCGCTCCCCCTCACACCACCACAATCTCCCGTTGCGTGTGTTGACTTGTGCACCGCTGGTTCCCAGCACTGCCTCTGGGAGGGCCTCGGTGCTCTCATTCTTTGCCGAGTCCCCCAACAGGTGACACTCAGGACAGGTTTTACAAATGAGCACAGCACACCTGAGCCAGCAGCGAGGCTCTAGCCCTTCTAGACAAGAGAGACCGCCACAGGTAGCCGGACTGCATCTGTGTGCCTGTGGCGGGCGGCCCTGCACCCGAGTCTGTCACTCACATGTTGGGGGGCTGTGTCTCGTGATTGGGGGGCTGAGACAGAGAGGAAGACAGGGCGCTGTGAGCGTGCCCGGCACCCTGCACCCCACAGCCCTGGCGGCCTTGCCTACTGAGGTCCCGGCACCCTGCAACCCCAGAATGCGAGCAGCTTGGAGGTGTGATGGAGTCAGGGGTCACTGCAGGCGGGGTGGGGGGCAGGGGTGCATGCCCAGGTCACAGCCACACTGAGGTCCCTGCAGAGAAACAGCCTCTGGGCCCCGCCTCACCCCAGCCACCTCGACAGGCCGGCCCCGCTCTGCACACACTGAGCCGCCCCCGGGACGGAGGTCAGGGTCAAGGTCGGGCCGGGTCCAGGACGGGCCTCCTTGCTCCCCGTCCACAGAAGTCTCTTGAGGCTGAGCTCTGGAGGCCTGCGTGAGCCACGTGCCCTCCGACAGCGTCTTCAGCTCTTAAATGGGGACAAGAACGCAAACCTGCGGGCAGGAGTGACCAGCATCAGCACTGCGGCCTCTCAGGACGTAGAGGGACGGCATGGTGGCTAAGTTCAGAGAGTTTCTTGCGAGTTCCTGGGGCTGGAGAGACGGTCACAGGGGACTGGACCCCAGGATGGGGGAGGTAGAAGGACAGGGGCTGGGAGGGGGGTCACAGGTCACCAGTGTCCCTCAGGGCAGCCACATGTC
>NW_024350923.1:2381390-2385358 GCF_902729225.1 Pteropus medius | reverse complement strand
CCCCGCCGCCAGGCCATGAGGAAAGAGTTCCCATCTTCCCTCCACTCCCACGCTCTCTGCAGAGGATGTGCCTGTTCGCGTGGGTGGCATGTCCCCCGTGGAAACAGGTCATAGCACATGGCTCTCCCACACTCCGTGTCTGGGTGACCCAAGGCCCACGTGCAGTGGGCACTGTCGATCTCCTTCAGAGCTTAAAACACAGGCTGTGTGACTCGCCCAGAGTTTAACGAGACAGACTTATTTTTCAAGAAAGTTTAAAAAAATTTAAAAAATTCAAATTATGGTAACGATGCACAGAACTCGGCATTTAACCATCTCTAAGTGTATGGCTCAGCGGCACTAAATACATTCACTTTGTTGTGTGGCCATCGCTGCCACCATCTCCGGGACTTTCTCATCGGCCCAACCGACACTCTGTCCCCACGAAACACTCGCGGCCCCTCCCCCAGCCCCGGCCCCACGGCCTACTTCCTGTCTCTGCGACTGACTCCTCTGGGGACCTCCCGCGAGTGGCACCACACACTGCTCTTTCCCTTTTGCTCCAAATTTGCACTCCTGGCGCCTGTCCCTCTGACCCCTCCGACCCCAGCCCTGACCCCAGGGGCGTGGTGAGAACTGAGGGGACCCCCCGCCCAGGGCAGGGCTGGCAGCCACTCCTGCAGGTCGGCTCCCCTTCCCACTGCAGCTGAAGGAGGCGGCTGGTCTCGGAAGCTGCGCCTTCCTAAGGGGCTTTCCCCGGAGACGGGCTTCACCGTCTCAGCAAAGCCGGGGAGGGACGCACCGGAACCCACGCCCAGACCTGCTGGCCGGGCCTCCCCAGTCGCCGAGTGCCAGGTAGCTGGGGTCACTCAACCGGTCCCCTGTGTCGGGCAGCTGCCCGCCAGACAGCAGTCCACGCCTCGTGCCAAGACCCGCACCTGCACCTCGGTGACGAACGAGGAAGAAGGCGGCTGTTTAGGGTGACCTGACCCAGCAGCGACCTCGGGCGAGCACGCGGCTGAGCAGAGGTCACAGCAAGAGCACCTCGCCGGGGTGGACCAGCTCCGTGCTGCCGGACCCCAGAATTCTGGAGCTTGTGCCAGGGCACTGGCAGTCGGGGTGTGGCCACGGGCGGGGACGGGGCTGGCCCTAGGTGAGGCCGTGCCAGACACGGGAGTGGGGACCGTCGCCCCTGACCCCACGGTGGTGCTGCTGGGGATGGACTGCACCTTAATGGCCATGACACGTGTGCCTGCACCGGGCCCCCAGGCTGAGTCACCCTGCACTCAGTGACCAACAGGTCCTGGCCCCGCCTCCCAGCAGGATAAGGTCCCAGAGCTCTCTGGGGCCCAGAGCCAGGTAGCCGGGCGCCCCGCCAGCCCGCAGGGCCACGTTCTCTGCCCTGGGAGGAGGACGCACAGTGTCCGAGAGCCACGGACCCGGAGCCAGACGTGGGCTGGGGTCCTGCCCCATCTCCCCACTCAAGGTCATTACACTTGCCCAGCCTCAACGTGCAGAGGGCCACTCCGACCACCTCCCCCATGGGACTGGCGAGGGCATGAGGAGGTCCTGGCACACAGCAGGCACCCCGCAAAGGGAGAGGGGTATCGGCCTTACTCCCGCACCGTGCACGCGGGGGGCTAGCCGCCGAGATGGTAGCGGCTCTGGAGTCTCGCGCGGCCGTGCCTCCCTACACCTATGCCGTCCGATGTAAGTGACTGAGTCTCAGGCCGGAAAACTGTCCCCACTGGCAGGAAAGGACGAGCCCGTCAGGCTGTCCCAGACACGCCCTCCCCCACACGGCCCTCGGAGGCCCCGGGAGCCATCCCCCAAGCTCCCCCCATGGACCGAACGTTTGCGTCTCCCTCAACTCTTACGGCGAAGCTCCAAGCTCCAGTGTGAGGGCGTGAGGCGGCAGGGCCTTTGGGAGGCGCCGAGGGGTAGATGTGGTCATGGAGGACACGGATGCCACCCTGCACGACGAGGCCGGGAATGGCTGTCTGCTGGATCCACCTGCCCATTTGTCACCCTCCTTCCCACGCCTGAAACTCGACCTTCCGCTGGGAGCCAGCCCACCCCCACTCTCGGTCCTTGTGGCCAAGGGGGCTGACCTAGCCCAGCGCCTCTGGGAGGGCACGTGACCCAGCCTGGCCAGGCAGCACCTTCCATCAGTCTAGCTGGTCATTGGCTCAGGGACGGACATGCAGCCCACGGCAGACCAGTGAGTGGCCCTCTTCCCACTTGGGGCTCCTCAGTCGACAGGACGCAGGCCTGGAGCTGGTGGAGGCCTGTCTTCACCACCTTCGTGGGGAGAAACCACTTGAAATCAAAGCCGACACAGAGAAAACCATCGATGACAGAGGGCGTGAGATCCTGGGGACGTCACCGAGCAGCTGGATCCAGCCGGACCTGCAGCCAAACGTGTCTGGGAGTTTCGGTTGCTCAAATCAATAAATTTCCCAGTTTGAAATGAGTTCTGTTGTACAGAAAGTTCTGGAAGAACAGTTGGGGAGCACGGAGGAGATGGGGCACCCTTGCTTCGCTTCTGTCCTTAACCAACTCTGTGACGCTGAAATGCCCTGCTCCCCTCACCTCCTCCAGGAAGCCCGCCGGGGTCCTCTAGTCAGTTATGATCTCCACCTTCTAGAGAGTCTCCGTCTGCTTAGTCAGCACCTCTGCTTAAGCCCAAAGTTTCCGGCTGGCCCTCGGGGCTGGGCGCTGGGACCACCTTGGAGACATATGGCACGGGACACTGCAACTCTCGGGTCCAAGCTCTGGGTTCGAGTCCCAGCCCCACTGAGAATTGTGAGAGCCTGGGTGAGCCACGTGGTCCTTCTGAGCCTCAGCTTCCCCGTCTGCAGAATGAGAATGCTGATGGAACCGGCCTCCAGTGCCAGCAGCTGGGTGGAACAAGGCATCCAGCACACGCTGCCCACCAGCGAGGAGCCACGCCGTCCGTGACCGTGACACTGACTCTCACGGCAGACCCACGTTGGGGCCGATCAGCCGTGAACCTGGTGCCCGGTGAATGCCGCTGCTCGACGCTGCACGGGCTCTCCCTGCTCTGTTCCCTGGTGGGCATCGCACCCACTGGAGGGTCTCTGCTAGGCCCCCCTTCCTCCTACCTCTGGCCCTCTTGGCAGGTGACCCACCAGTGACCTTTGAGATGAGCATCCAGTAAGGACAGGCGTCTGCCCGTCCTCACATTCCACCACATGGCCTCGCCACCTCCACCCGTGGTCACCTGGACCCTCCAGTCCCCGATCCCCTTGCCATCACCATCTCCGGTCTCAGCCTGTCCCACAGCCCTTCAAGTCCAGGGTCCACAGGCCCAAGGCCCCGTAATGAAACCCTCACCAATGCCGCTCCCGTCTGCCTCTCCTGCCTCCTTTGCTGCCGAACCCCTCGGATGTGCTGTTTCTGCCTCCTCTCCCTGTGTCTACCTCTGATCTGTCACGAAATTCACCTGGCTGGGTGAAGGGCATGCCCGGGGTCAAGGCCACATGGCTCTCAGCTCTCCCGGGAAGGTGCAGCCCTTCAAGATGTTCTGCTTCCCTGGGCCAGCTGGCCTGACGTCACAGCCCTGGGAGCTGATCCCCACAACTGCCACCTCTCGAGGCCCTGTCTCCGGGCAAGATGCTTTGTGTGGATGTCTCACGTCGAGCTCGTACCAGCGCTGGAGGTCAGTTCTGTCGCAATCCCCGCCCCCAGAAGTCCTCCCCAACCTTCCAGCCCGTGGTGGTCCGTCCTTGGCCAGCCCTTTACTCTGCCCCTTACTCCAGGTCGTATGGCGATGTTCACAGCGTGGGCTTTGACGTAGCCCCTTCCTGGGGCACAGCCCGGCTCTGCCACTGGCTCGCTGTGTGTCTATAAGCAAGTCCCTGTCTCTGTGCCCAGCCTCCTCGTGCAGAGGAAGGAGCTGATCGGAACGTCAAAACCACACTGAGCGCTGAGTGGGTTCGTGCACGTGCACTCCTGGAGACGGTGCC
>NW_024350923.1:2342670-2380443 GCF_902729225.1 Pteropus medius | reverse complement strand
ACAGGTACATACAAAGAAATAAAAATCCGGAAGATACGCCGCACCGCAGGCCCCTGTCTCCTGGTGGCACCACCTGGCTTTCCCTACGGCTTCCCTGGGTCCCGTTACATCTGGGCGGACGTGACTTCCTCCGGCCATGGAGATAATCCTAACATGGACCCCGGTCACCAGGCACACACGGAGCGCAGTTGACTCAACACCTTCAGGTTTCCGAGGGGAGGGGCTCACGTTGCCCGCCGCACACTCCTCGAGTGCCAACTGGGCATCGGGAGAGAATTCTAGAACTTGACGTGGAAGAGCTGGCTCATGGCTCTGATGTGAGCCAGTCAACCTTTCCACTTCCCGGCCCTGATGGGGACGAGGGTGCGGTCTGGGAGAGATGGGCCGCCTCTCCGACGCGGAAGGTTCCAGCACGGCCTCACCGGAGTCAGCTGGCCTCTGTGCCAAGCCGGGGACACAGCTCACCCATTCCATCGGAAAACACAAACTGGGCTCCTGCTCCGTCCTTCTGGGTGCCGGGATGACCCAGGGCACGGGAGGAGGGCCCTTCCCCCGGGCGGGGCTTGCGTTCTGGAGAGGGGGGCGGCGCTCGGCCGACGAACCGTGTTTTCCATAAACGCAGCGAGTGCCAACACCAAGAAAAGAAGCGCCCCTCAGTGTGGGCGAGTGGCTGGGGAAGTGTCCTCCGTTTAGGGAAGGTGGTCGGGAAGGCGCTGGGTGGGTGAGCAGAGACCGGACGCAAGGGAGCCACTGTGGGCCCAAGCGACGATGACCTGGGGAAGGAAGGGACATGCAGAGGGACGGAGACGAGATCGGCCCGGGTCAGCAGGGAGGCCGGGAGACTTAGGGTCCCGCAGGCGGCAGTAAGGACCGGATTATACTGAAGTGTGACGACGGGAAATCATCCCCGAAGCCCTGAATGAACGAAGACTTCGGGAGCTGGAGAGGAATCCAGGGGCCGGATGCGGGAGTGACTTCTCATCCTATCGCGAGCCTGGGCTCAGGGGCGGGAGTGTGACATGTTAGAGCACTGTGCCGGGGCCACGCGGGAGCTCTGTGGCTCAGCCGGCCTTTCTCACCACTCTGTGCCTCGAGTTCCTCATGTGAGAAATGTGGGCAATGGCAGAGCCCACGTCGCAGGCTTCCGGCGAGGCTGACCCGAGTCCGTGGGCACAGAACGCTCCGCGAGGTGGGGCTTCGTCGCGGTGAGCAGGGCGCTGGGGGAGGATGTCCAGTCTGATGTCCTGGCTTGGGAGATCGCCAGAAACTCGCCATTTGTCAGGAGCCAGGCCACTGGGCACGGGCCTGTCCTGGCCTGCTTGGGCCCAGGGAGCGGCTCCTGGTTCCAGCAGCCTGTAGTGAGGGCGGCCACGAATGGCAGCTGTCTTCTGGTTAGCTCGTCGGTGGGTCATCTTCCCACGCGCCTTCTCTCACCCCCAACCCCACCTCTCCAGGCCAGTGCTGGGCGCTGGGGACCCCCCGGTGAGCAGAGCCAAGCGGGGTCTTCCTCCTGGGGCTCACGTCTGACCTCCTGGTGGCAGGTTCCGAGGGGGAGAGGTTCCGGGTGGTGAGACCCTGCCTTGGGGGAGGGGGCCTGGCCTGGTTGAGAAGGCTCTACATTCCTCCCGCGAGCTATCGGAGGCCGCGGCAAGAGCAACGGCCCCTCTGGCACATACTGCCTAGTGCATGCCTGGTGTTCTGGTGTTTTCCATATGCCTTACACATCTAAACTCTGGAGACGCTGAGAGGTGGCGGCTAGTCCTATTCCCACTTTGCAGATGAGGAAATCTAGGCACGGAGGGGTTGTGTAACTCACTCAAGGCCACACGGCATGTCGCTAGACCAGCTGCATGTGGACCCAGGCGGGCCGCCTCCAGGGACTGCCCGGAAGCCCTGCTCTCTGCTCTAACCGATCTGGTCTCTGCCCTCACTCCCTTCTCCAACAATGTCCCCACCTGCTGATTGACAGGCCTCGGACGTCCCCGCTGAAACACCCACGGGAGCTTGCCTCCAGCGACGGCGAGGCCCCGCCCCTCGGCTCGGCATCCAAGGTCCTCCCCGACCCAGAGGCCCCATGCGCTTCACCCTGGGCCTCCTGGCATGTCCCACGCATTCCTGCCCCGAGACTTGGCACTGTCCTGTGTCTGTGCCACCTCCATCATTTAGCAGGTGGCTGTCATGCTGGCCCCTTATCTCATGGAGCTTTTAGGAATGATTTCCCCGTGGCGGGACCACTGAGGGTGAGTTGGGTTACCCCAGTGGAGGGCGGAGAGGGGGAGAGAGAGAGCACTGTGGGCAAGTGCCCGGGGGGTGGGAGGAGGTGGGGCACATTGGGGAGACCATGGAGAGAGGGCCATGGTCAAGGCCCATGTGTCTCCTCCCAGGCTGGGTCTGTGCCACCTCCCCCACCTGTCCAGTTCAGATAACCAGTTCCTCCCTCTGTCCACAGCCCCAAGTCCCAACAAAGGTCTGCGGGCCTCCTTCCCTCACCCAGCTTTGTCTCTGGAGGGCAGGGATGGCCTCTGCTCCTCTCCATGACACCCAGCCCCACCCACAGAGGACTGAGCACAAAGGAGGTGCACCGAAAAGCTTGTTAAATGAAACGGAAGATTCCGGATAAAGGGAAGTGGAAAATTTGCTGGCGGGTGCTTGGTCTCATGGCACCAAAGCAAGGAGGCCGCTCTCAGAACTGCACAGCGTCAGACAGTACCGTGGCCTTCCATGTCTCCTTCCCCACCCCCCTCATTTCAACTCTACTTATTGTTGGCGCGCACACACACTCTAATTCTCAGGACTGACAAACTCCATCAATTAAAAGAGCCTACAGGACATTTAGCACAAGGCCTTCCTTCAGTTCATTTGCCAACCTAACCGCGTGTGTCATGAAACTCCCCACAAAAGGGCACTG
The DNA here is from genome assembly GCF_902729225.1 of Pteropus medius. Taxonomy (NCBI): domain Eukaryota; kingdom Metazoa; phylum Chordata; class Mammalia; order Chiroptera; family Pteropodidae; genus Pteropus; species Pteropus medius. Next base: position 2,377,535 of record NW_024350923.1, on the reverse strand, counting down.
GAGACAGAGACAAATCAATGCTAACGAGAGCCTGCCGAGCACGCTGGGAGGTGGGCGAGTGGGAGGAAGGGGGGAAGGGTGGGAGGGATGTGGCTCCTTTCAGGGTGAGCACAGGTGCCTCAGAGACACTTGAACCTGAAGCTTCTGGTGTGGGCATCTCAGCTCCCCGTGGCCCCTGCAGACCTCTCCCTGTGTGGACTGGGGCTGGGTCTACAGCATCCTTCTGGGCTGAAGAAGACAGTTACGCGATTATGTCTCGATGAGACCTACTCGGGGCTCCTGCTGGACCCAAGCTTTGGAGTCAGCCCAGATTCAGATGTCAGTGGGGCCCTGGTGAACTAACCGATCTCTTAGCTTTATCATCTGCAAAATGGGCACGAAACACCTCGTACTCACGATCGTCCATCACTGAACACATGTTTCGGGGCCTCTGTTATGCAGCAGGCCCTATTTTGAGCACAGAACACACAGTAGGAACCAGATCAGCAAAATCTCCAGCGTGTTGGAGCAGGCACTCTCGTGAGGGGGATGAGCATCAGCCAACCACCTGACATGTGAGACGATTCTGAGGGTGAAGGAAGCATCCAGCATGAGTGCAGAGAGGGGGTGCCTGAAGAGACTTCTCTGAGAAGGTGACGTGAGCCAAGGCCTCAGCAATGCAGTAAAGACAGGCTCAGAGCACAAGTCATCACAGATGCTTCACACCTCTTCACGGAAGAGATTTCTCCACTCAGCAGACAAACACACTCACTGGACAGTAAGCTGCTGTGTCCAGGAAGGCCAAAGGCCCAGGACACAGGGATGCGAGGGACAGGGAAGCGGGGAGGAGCGCCGAGGTCTCACACCAGGCTCCATCTCCCAGCTCCCAAGGCCAGCCCTGGAGAGATTCAGCACCACGGAGAGTGCCAGCACCACAGGGGCTTCAGCACCACGGACAGACCCAGTGCTGCGGAGATTCAGCACCCTGGAGAGGTCCAGCTGCACCCACCCTGCTGGTCCCAGCCACTGACCTGCCAGCCACACACACACACAGCTGACATTCCAGGTCCTCTGTGGACCAGCCCTGGGCACCGCGAGCCCCGGTCACCCCGAGCTCTGGTCACCCCGACCACTCCCCAAACCCACCTGGAACATTCCCGACCCCACGAGCTTCCCATGAGGCTTCCCTCCCCAGTTTGGCCTATAGAAACCCCACTGACTCATCAGAGCGTGCGCCAACACCATCTCTTTCATGGAGCCCCTTTTTCTGGTTTATCTGGGGCCCTCGCCATGCTCCACTCTCTGCTCCCCTCCCGGGCTGTGTGTTCCCCACGGAAATGAGTCTGATTCACGTCCTTTCTCCCCACAGCTCACCCCAGCCCCGTTAGAAATGAACGTATGAAGTTGCACAAGTGACTTGTACAATTGCTACCCATTGTTGAGAGCTCATCCTGCCAGGGACTGTGCTACATGTAGCTTCACATACATTTTTATTTACAATTTAAGAAACTGAGACCAAGAGACGAAAGGTTTTTCTCAAGTTCACACAGCTAAGAAGTGGCAGAGCCTGGATTCAAACCCAGATCACACTGCACAGCCTGTGCCCTTGGATGGAGGTTCCTGGCCATCTCTGTCCGACCCAGTGCACTGCCATCTGCCAGTCCCACTGAGGCTCGAGCGCAGCAGACATGGTCCCCTGAAGTGATTCTGAATCTTTTTTTAGCCTAAAATTGAAATCACTGATGCTTCAAATTAGAACCCCAAAATGAACGAGCCAAGACTTCAGATCTGGAAGAGCTAGGCCGCCCGCGTCCACCTTCTCAGCAGGAACACCTGTTCCCAGTCAATGTGGAGGACAAAGCGAACCATTCCGTAGGCTCCGGGCGGGGAGAGGGGTGTGGAGAGGCTGTGGCTATGTGCAGGAAAGGGTGCCAGCCTTCCGGCTTTCTGGGGGCTCCCCCAGAAGAGTAGCCTCTTTAGAGCCTTGGAGAACAAAGACCCCAGGGCTATGAGCCTCGGAGGCCTGGGACTGTGATGCCAGCCATTTGCCTCAAACACTGGCATCATCTGAAGGCAAATGACAAAAGCAGCTGAGCCCCTCTGTGCTGACTTTTATTTGCTACTAAAGAAATGTTTTTCGACCATCACTGAGAATTTGGCTGGAAGCTTTCACCCCGGCAAAGTCTGGGCAGGGGGACAGAGAGGCAGGTCAAGATGGTCCTCCTGTGCTGACCCAGGTGCAGGCAGCCCGGTAGAGGAGCTGCAGTGGGAAGCTGACCGGGGGGTCCAGGCCTTTTCCAAAACCAGCAAAGCGAGAAGCCATAGAGCTTCAGGAAGGAAAGCAGCTCACCCTCGGAGGGCCCAGGAGAGCCCTCGGCCTGCTTGTCTTTGGTGTGAAACCAGCGAAACTTGATGACCGAAGTATCAGTGTCACTCAAGGCTGAGAACTGTCTGGTCATCTTAGCTTCCAGCTAACAGAGCTGGAATCTGGTCTTTAGCTTAGTTAGTTAAATCCATATTAAACATGATATAAATAAGCTATTAACATTTTTGTGGGGGAGGGGGTTGGTAGAGTCCCTAGACCGGCCCTGTGAGCCAGCGGGACACATGAGGAACCCTTTGACGATATTCTGAGAGGCAAGATAAAGAAACGTGAGACTGTGGTGTGGCCGCCAGTCAACTGGACCGAAAGGAGCCGGCACAGCAGAAACCACAGGAGGGCTCTGGCCTCAGCCCTGGGATCTGTCGCCAGAGGACGAAATGAGAATCACGAGTAGAATTTCCAAGATTACCTAAAAGCTAGACTCATGCCAAAACAGAATTGAGCAAGGCGGTGAGTGCCCTGGGAGCAGAGGTTCAAGCCAGGTCCAGAGGCAGCCTGCCAGGGACATTTGGGCTTGGGGGTGGGGCAGGCAGGTGCCTGTATGAGCCGACATCCCTTCCCTGAGAGAGGCATCAGGAAACCCTTCCACTCCTGGATGGGAGTGCCGGGCTGTATGTGTTTGGCACATGGCGGGTGTGCGCTGTAGCTGCTCCATGCTTGAAATGACAGTGGTTACAATCATCTGACGTTATTATAACTTATCATGACATTATTAGTATTTGTTCAACTGAAGGCCACCGGTTTCCTCTTCTGAGTCAGGCATCATTCACGATGATGCGAAACGAGAGGATGGTCGACCACACACGCTGGCGGAGCGCCCACTCTGTGCCCAGCCCGCTGGCCCTCCCTCCGCCGTCCCTTAAATGAAGACCGGCGCTAGCAGCAGCCCGTGTGCCCAGAGCTCGGGTGGTACGTGCTTGGTTCATCTCGGGTGGCTTAATTTTCACGGCCACCCATTTTGCTGACGGGGACACCGAGACCCAGGAGGCACGTGCCGATTAATGAGATGCATAAGGACAATCAGGGACAACCTGGATTAAATATCCTCCGGGTGATATCTAATTTCGAAGCTGGGGGAGTTTGAAAGTCATGGTTTAGGTGAACGCGCGCTGGAGACTGCGTCCGTTTACCCAGTCCCGTTCTCGAGTAGCAGCCTAGGAAACGTTTTATCAGTTACTCAAATGGCCTCTGGGGACAACACCAGGGCGTCCCACTTACCATCCTCACTTCAGTGCAAACCGAGATTGCAAAACAGTTCCGGGCCATCTCTGGGGCAAGTATTTAATACGAGGAAGAAGTAATTAGCGAACTCAAGCATCAGTTTTCAAGGATGAAGGATACCGCTGCCCGTGTTAATTACGAAGGAAAAATCTATTTAGGGAAATTAACACGAAAACGAGATTGGCCACTTCAGGGTGGAAAAAAAAACAATCACAGAACCACGGGAGCCTCCAGCACCGCATCAGGTTGGTGAGCGATGGCCCCAGGACGGTAATCGACGCCCAGGGAGCATTCTGGAAGCAAAGCGTGTCACCCTGGCCGTGGAGACAGAGACATCGCTCACCTGAGAGAGACACCTGTCTTCTCAGGAATCGTTTTCTACTTATGAAATTAATACCTGCCAAAAAAATGCAGTCAGTGCTGTCATTCGAGAAAACTCGAGAAACAGAGAAAAGTCTGAAGAAAGAGAAAATAATCCCACACGATCCCATCACCTAGGGGTTAATATTTTCCTTCTTTTGTTTTTTTCCTGCCTATTTTGTGGGGAGGTGGCATAATTTCGATAATGCGTAGATCATGTGATTCTGCCCTTTTCACCTACAATAAGGTAACCATGTTCCCTTCGCGTTAACAACTTGCAAGCGTAACTTTCAACGCGTTCTTACGAATCCACGACGGATGCGCGGTTGACCCTTAACCGCTCCCCCACTGCCCCTCCGACATTTGGGCCACCCTGCGATCTCTGCGTGGTTTTCAGCTCACTCCCTCGGGGTGGGGCCCAAGCTGTAACATTCCTGGTTCTGCTTTACGGCTCCTGCCACGTAGCGTCACCGCGACGTCTAAGAAGTTTACGCCAATCGATCCCTCCACCCAGCAGCTCACGAGTGCTGTCGCTAGTGACGGCTGCAGGAACAATTTTAACAAAGGCGTTTTTCTAATTTGGAAATCAATGTCGGCGCCTCGTTGTTTGTTTTCATTCTTACCCTTTGCCCATTTACACAGCAGACCCGTCAGAGTGTCTCTCACGAACCTCTGAGCCAGGGCTTCGCCGAGTGAGACGGCCCGGGTCGGAGCCCCAGCTTCTCCGCCCACCTGCAGCTCAACCACGGGTGTCGACCTGCCCGGGCCTCCGTCTCCTCATCCGTACAACGGGGGTGCCGACGGATGCCGTTTTGCAGACTTCTCGAGGGTCGGGTGGCGCAGTGCTGTGCCTGGCAGACACACCTTGACTACCGTAAATAAGGACAGGTCGTGTCCGTCTCCCGTTGCCGTCTGCCCTTCCGGTGTTTACCGTTTAGTTGTACAAGGAGTGATTCTTGAGATAAGGGGTGCTTTAGTTTACGAAAGTAACGCAAGAAACGGGCCTGAGGTTTGCGGAGGGGCGGCCCGTGGCGGAGAGTCAGCCCAGGAGATTCACACGGCACCCGCTACCGTGCGTTAGCTAGAATGCCAACCACGAGGCTCGAAAGCCAGCAGGATCGGGCCACCAGGCGGCGTCTGGCCTGCACGCCGGAGCCCCGCCGGTGTCATGAGGCTGATACCCAAGCTGCCGCCTCGGGGTTCCGGTCCCAGAGGGGCGGGCCAGCCACCAGGTCTGTTTGCCAGCGGTCTGTGGGTGGCTGATGCCCAGCCACGTTTCACTGGAAGAGGCCGATGTCCCGAAGGACGTCAAAATGACATCCCAACCTCCACGTCTTCCTAATTGCTCGATGCCAAACTATCATCCATGAGCCATCTGTGTCCTCCTTTTCACACACCGTAAGTGACCTTTCCTGCCCCTCTTGTGGGGTGAGCAGACTTAACCAGGACGGTCTCAAGAAACAGCAGCCGTCTCACCAGCGGACCCCTAACTGTCAGCGTCACCCTGAAGCGGGTTTCCTGCTGGACTCGAGAGGGGCGTGGCCTGCACCCTTCCTTGCCGGCGGAGTCCCGTCCTCACACCTGGTCTGCGTGGAGAGAAAAACTTGCCCTGTTTCCCTGCCTGCTTCTGTCCCTGGCTGTCACTGTCCCCCATGCCTGTCTCTCTGCAAGTCTGGCTCTCTCCTGAACGTGCTCACAGGGCCACTGAGTCGCCACCATCCTGCCCAGTCCTAGAGCTCTCTGGGTGAGCTCCGGTGTCGTCAGCCCTCGGCGGGGGGTTCTGGCTGATCTGAAAACGGTGAACCCTCGTCATCTGCAGAGCCATCATGCTCAAGTGGCCCCTCGTGGGGCACCTACTTCTCCTCCACCTCTGAGATGAGTTTCTCATGACAACCCAAGAGGTGCACTAAGACCGCCTTTGTCACAAGTCCCAATTCAAAGACGGCCTCTTACGTGAAACTTCAAAGCTACTGCTTGTTTGTGGGCAGGGCGGGGGAGTGGTCAGCAAAGGAAAAATACCAACTGAGAAGGAACTAACTTCTCCCAGACGCCAGGGCAGGAGAGATAAGCTCCAGAAGGTCGGCAGCCAGGAAAAGCACGTATGACAGGAACCGGGCATGATGGGAACCGACGCCAGCCAGGAGACAAGGCCGGGACGTTCTGACAAAGTCCCGGAAAGAGGAACGAAGCTCTGTAGATGCTAAAGATTTCGAAGGGCAAACATTCCCGTAAAAAGGGGCCCCCTGACCCCAAAGTTTAAGCTGCAGAAAGCATTTTTAGAGAGAAAATAAAGCTCTGACACGCTTTGAGCTCCCTTCCAGTAGCAGAGAGAAAAGGAGGCTGGACGGGGGCAGACGGTGGGGACGAGGACCGTTTGCCCACACTTGGGGCGCCCTCCTGCACAGGACCCCGCACTCCGTCCAAAGCTCAGAGGCCCATCGACTCCAGGGATGGCTCCTACGCAACACGAAGACTCGCCCGAGACACAAGAGTTTGTTTAAAACGATCCCTACGAGGTTGACGCTGTTCCCTAAAAAACGTTAAAAAATTGTCCATTGGAAAAAGCATGCGAACCATAAGCTAGAAATGGCATTTAACACCTCAGTGTGAAATCTGGAGCGAGGACACAACTCAATGGAGAAGCTCGGTCTTCGTAATCCAGGCACCCGAAGAATTTCTGAGCCCCACAAGGCAGCCTTGGAAGTGAACCAGGAGGAGCCGAGCTCCAAGGGTCCAGCTTCTGCCCCACACTGGCGGGGGGCCCGCGGGAGGCAGCCTTGGAGGGCCTGCGGCCCTCCCCGAGGTCCCGTGTGACATCATAACACCAACAGAGCCTCAACGCATCTCGGGGCCAAGCATTCCTGGAGTCCTGGATTTCAGAGGTTACCCAGAATATAAAACCTATCCCCAAATGGCAAATATATTTGCATATCAATGTCATAGGAGATGCTTAGAAGACAGAAGTGCAGGACCTCAGTGCTCCCAGTCTTCAATCCGACTGGGTGGCGTGCCATCCCCGCCTGGCCCAGGCACGCTGGGGACACGCCGGCCAGCCCTGAGCAGTTCTGCTTCCCCGGCAAGGGATGGCCCCGCACACTCCTGGCGGCCCCGCGTTTCTCTTATTGACTCCTTTATCGAGGAGCCCCACCGCGGGGGGCGTGCTGACACCTGCAGCCCTCGCTCGTCGTTCCCAGACCAACACGGCTCCCTCAGCCTGTTGCAGTTGCTCGCTCTCTTTCCTTCACACAGACACGCACACACGCACACACACGAGCACACACACGCACACATGCGCGCACACACACATGCACACACACACGCAAGACACACACACCCAGCACACACACATGCACGCAAGACATCACATACGTACTCCACACACGCACACACGACACACACGAGCACAATACACATGCACGCGACACACACGCATACACACGAAAGCACACACACATGCACGCATTGACGCGACACACACATATCGCCAAGACATTGTCATTATTATTTATCATCGCGATAATGCTGATTATCACATTAATGCCACAAGACACACGACACAATACTGTCATTACCAAGACACGGAAGGGGATTCTCATCACAACTGCATCCTACAGAAGATGATTCAACCCCATGTCTCTCTCTCTCTCTGCATTTTCATGAGGTTACAAACCACGTTAACCCATGAAGCTATGGTGGGCTCCAGTCCCCGTCATTCTGGGGCCACGTTCCCTAGCTTAGGTGCCCAAGAGTGCAAACGAGCTCGTTCTTTACCAGCCAAGGCTCTGATTGGCCAGTCGTCAAATAAAGCGGGGCCCCCACGACATACCTGGGGTGGGCAAAGTGCCCTGTCCCCTGGACCTGGCTCTCTCCTCCTGGACGCCCATCACGCTCACCGTTTTGAGCCACGAGGAAGACCACAGCTCAGAAAGCACCCTTGGGAGCGTAAGCACCACGGAGGGAAATGGCTTCAAGCGGCCATCTCGCCATGGCCCAAGTCTCCTCCTCTACAGAACGGACAAGCGTCTGGCCAGCCCAGCGGTGGGGGGACCGGCGCCGGGTCGGCGGGATGCCATGCGTCCATCCCCGCCACCTGCACGTGGGCCTCCGGCACAGGAGAGACAGGGTCCAGGGGCGGCAGCGAGGAACGCTCTGCCAGGACACGTGAACGCCGGCGAGGGCCGTTTGAGCTCACCCAGCCTCTTACACGTCATTTTTCCCAGGTACGACACATTCTGAACATTTCCAGAGAGCGGCATGTCGCTTTGCTCAACAAGGCCGAAAGTGACGCGTAAGCCCGCACAGGGCCGGGTGCCAGGGACGCCTCACGCCCAGCAGCCCCAGGTGAGGCTTGAGCCACGCGGCACCCGCGTCCGCGGCCTTCTTAGAGTGATGGCAAGTCGCCCTCCTTCACCTACCAGCGAAGGCTGATTTCCGAAGCCCCTGAATTTTCAAAGGTCCCTCCGGTGCCATCCACTGCAGCCGCCCCTCTTGCCCAGGCACCTCGGCCTTTGAAGGGTGCGCCCATCGACAGGCCAGTTAGATCGGCGGGCTCCTAGCCCCTGCGTTCCAGACCGCGTGCGAGCCAGAGCCACGACCCCGTGCCCTGCGTCCCACACGGCACAGCGAGACCGGCCGCAGCCGCGTGGCGACCACCCTTTTCTTCTTCCACCTCGAGACCCACGGCCGAGGTCCACGTACCTCTCCACTCCTCAGAGAGCTACAGCCACGGCCTCCGAGACGACCCAACACACACGTCTGCAGGGAACGGCGTCCACAGCAGGCGGAGAGAAAGAACCAAGCACGCGTCCGCGCAAGCTCCGCGGGCAGCCCCGGCCCGGCCCGCTGGCCATGCGGCCCAGACCGCGGACCCCAACTGTCGGAGAGTCGGCGCTCTCCCGCAGCAGAAAGGTGCAGACCCCTGGGTCCCTACCTCGATCAGGAAGTCGCCCGTCCTCAGTCCGGCTTGCCAGGCCACCCCGCCTTCATCCACGGACTCCAGGTACTGCAGGGCTGGGAACGCGGGCGTCGGCGTGAACTCCTCGATGGGCGTGTCCGCTGGAAGGCAAGGACGCCTCGTTAGGAGCCCGGGGACCCCGGGAGGGGACCTGCGGGGCTCCCGCTGGCAGCGGGCGGGCCTGACACCCGCACCCCAGGTCAGCGCCACCCCGAGCGACGAAGCCCACTGCGTCCGGCGGCCTCCGCGCTGCCACACGGGGCACCGTGGCCTGCTGTGCGTGTCTGTATGTACACGCCTGTCATTTTCTTTAAAAGCATCAGTGACTAAACACTTTCGGTTCTAAAAATGGAAAAAGTTCCCCCAGAACCACACGGAGCTAGAGAAACACCACGCTGAGCCACTTGCCAAGTCTGCATCTACGCAGGCCCACGACCACGGGGATTCGGTCTGGAGCACGGACAGAACGCAGCGCTGACCCCGTGGGTGGCTGCAGATTTGGGATCCGCTTGCGAATTGTGTGTGCGGGGAGCCCGGCTCTCGGGGGCCACTCTGCAGCCAGCGTCCCCGGGAGGGCTGGGCCCCCTCCCCCTGGCTCCTCAGCACGGCGAGCCGGGCTTCCGGGCCCCACACAGCTGCCGAGTGAAACTCTAGGGCAAGGGGTGGACTTTCCTGGGTGCCGTGAGAGGCCGCGGTGGGAGTGGGGTCCGGGGTAGAGATGGCCTTGGCGGGGGAGGGGACAGCATCACACTCAGTCAGGGACACACGCCCGGGGACACGGTTGTCTTTTCTCTGTCTCTCCGGACAGGCTTTTGCGGGGCAGCCCGAGCCTCGGGCAGGTGGGCTGCCACCCCCCGCACGGGCGCCCGGCCCCCCGCGTAGCACAGAGGCAACGAGATGTAACTTCCACATGGCTTACCCACACACCCGGTGGACAGATGTCCCTTCTCGTGGGGGAGGCGATGCCATTTTGTTTTCTTTTGGAGGGGAAGGCCCCCAAGTTCTGGGCTGGTGGTGGGTGCTGTGTGTGGGATGCACCCCGACCCCCCGCCAGAGGCCACATGACGTGGGTGCTGCTGGCTCGGGCCACGGCAGGAGGGAGCATCTTGCCATGTTTCCTTTGCAAAGTCACCTTAGAGGCAGACGCACGGCTGCCTGCTGCACTTGGAGCAGAAGCCTGCGCCCAGGACAGGGCGGGTTCCAGCCCCCGGAACTCAGGACTGGGCCATTGTGGGTGCCCGAGGGCGGGGGCTCTGAGGGCAGGCACAGTGGGGCCGAACTGAGCCATGGAGCAGATTAGACCCCTGGTTAAAAGAGGGCCGGGGGAGGGAGAGAGAGCGCTCGCTCAGAGCGACATTGTGTATAGAAAATTGAAAATATGCCTAAAGGAAGCCCCAGTGTTTTCTGAGTAAGGCAGCATGCAAAGAACACGGTTGTCTAGCAACCAAGTGCCCCCAGGAAAAGGGCTGCTGCCGGAGCTGGGGAGCGTCTTCCACACAGGCGTGCACACACACACACACACACACACACACAATATCGACACATGGCTACCTGCTATCATCATCACAGCACACGCCAAGACACACATGTGCGTGCGGCCGGGCCGGGGGCGGCGGCTCTTACCTTTCGCCCCCCGCAGGACAAACCCGAAGCCCTCATGGTCATTCTTCTGCAGGACCACCGTCTTCTCCTCGATGATGCAGTCACTGCAGAGAGAGTTCCGGGGACAGCGACCATTATTGTGACCCGTCATCATCACCGCGGCGGCTCCTCCGGGGACGCTCATCATCATACCAGTTAATCCCCCGGCTGGCGGGCTCCGGGCAGCGAGGAGGCAGCTGAGCAGCGCAGGGGCAGGGTGCAGGAGGAGCGAGGCGGCGGGGGGGGGCAGGCTGACGGGATGGGCGGGCACGGGCAATAACGGCTCGGAGGGGGGCAGGCAGAGGCAGAGCGGGAGCCAGCTGGGGGAAGGAGTCACACATGGTGGGGAGGCCGGGCGGTGGCTGGGCTGGGCGGCGGGCTCCAGGCACGGGGAAGCAGGGCACGCGGGCGGCCGCGGGAAGGAGCGGGCTGCGCCGGGCGGCTGGGCCGGGTGCGCCTTCCAGGAGCGAATGAGATCGGCCCGAGGGGAAATGAGGCAGCAGTTTTTTTTGTGTGTTCGTGGTTTCCTCCTCCTTCTTCTTCTTCTTCTTCTTCTCGAAGGGGTTTTATAAAGACCGAACGCTGTCTGCTCCCTGCATGAGCCGGCACCGGGGGACGTGGGGACCCCTCCCTCTCCGTCCGAGGGAACGTGGTGCCCCCACAGTCAGCCGCGTCACCCCGCGCACAGGAGCCGCAGGCTGGTGGAGGGGGCGGCCGGGAGCGTGCCGGGCGCGGGGCGGGGGGGAGGGGGCGGTTCTAGCAGGAGGCAGGTCACTCGGTGACACCCCAGCCACTGGCCACGCGGCCTCCTTCCGGGGATGGTGAGTCGTGGGGACGGGCTTCCCCCCTCGAGAGACGATCTAAAGCCACATTGCCTGCCTCTTGGCACAGGCTTTTTTTTTTAAAAGGAAAGAAACCCAAAGGTCCAACTTCGCATCGGCTGCCAGAGCCTGCTGTCATTTTCAGGAAGGGCGCCTCGCCACATGGTGTCCACCCCCAGTGGCACCGGGGATTCAGGACAGGGGTGGGCTCCCCAGCAGGCCTGCCGTAAGGGCTTGGCTGAACTGTGGCCATCCTCAACTTTGGGGGGCTGTGTCCCCTAGGATTCTGCTGCTGCCCCGGAACAAGTCAGGAGCTGGAGCTGGAGGCCAGTGGAGGGGGGAGAGTGGAGGCACTGTGGACAGGCTTTCTCCAGGGCCCTAAGGGGCTGGCGTGGGGGGCCTGGGCGCAAGCGGAAGGGACCCTGCCTGGAGGGGCCCCCATGGCAGGGCTGCGTGTGCCCTGAGGAGCCCAGAGGGCTGTCTCGGAGGGAGAGGCCCGGGGTGCAGAGGGCTAGCAGCAGAAGCAACGTGCTCACGGGCTCCAAGGCCCCACGACTGAAGGTCGGCTTCGCCCAGCACTGGATCTGCCGCCTGTAGGGAGCGCACGGCCCCGGCGTTCAGTCAGTGGGAACAGCAGGGCCAAGCCAGATTGGGGACCCCAGTGGGAGGAGGGGCAGGGCGCTTGGACAAGGTGGTGGGGAGCTTCCCGCTGGATAGGTGAGGCCGGGGACACTGCTGGAGCACGCCACGTGTCCCGACTCTCTCTCGAGCCCCCTGCATCAGGTGGCCGTGCAGAGGAGCTCGTCAGGGTTGCCCTGCCCTCCAGCACGGCGGGGACACACGCCCTGACATCTGGCAGACCGTGCAATCCAGGGAGGGTGGCGCGGGGCCGTCTGACGACTCGGGAGCGGGGTTCAGTCCCTGGGCACTTGCTCTGCCTCCAACTCTGGGCACAGCAAAGAGCCCCAGCTTGGGAAGCTCAGCCATGCCCGGAGCCCCTTGGCTCAGCCCCTCACAGCCCAATAGACGAAGTCAGGCATCCAGGGCCCGGCGGGCCTGCGGGCAGGGTCACAGCTGGCCCGCCCCATGTTCGGTAAGTGATGGGCTCTCTGAACTTCAGTTTCCCTTCTCATTACAAAGCAGTGAGGTGATAACAAGCCCCAGGCCTCCCGAGGTCCTGGCAAGGTCCGACAGGCTGACACTCAGGATGGCGCGGTGGCTGGGGGAGCCCCAGGGCACCATCCCCTTAACCATCACCAGAAACCGCGGCAGCCTGGCGGTTAGCCAGACCGGAACCACAGGGGTGGGCAGGGGCAGGGCCCGGGAGGGGCACGGCTCTCCACCTTTCTGTCTCCACGGCCTCCCAACCAGAGTGCAGACGGGAGCTGCCCTCCGACCAGCACCCTCTGAACCTCGACAGGGCGGGGGTGCGCCCTGGCCCCACGGCTTGCTCAGTGCCCGGCAGGACCAAACCCCACGACTCACCCCTATGCCGCCTCCAGCGCAAGGCTCTCTGAGGGCCTGGCCAGCGACCCACAGCCCTTCGCTCCCACACTTCTCTGGGCATGAGCAGCCCCCAAAACCCCGGAGACGTGAAGCCTGCTGGGCGGGGCCTGAGCCTGTTCTCCCTGGGGACACACGTGCCCCCCCCCACCCCCAGTCCCCGCCTCTGCTGGCGCCTAGGTGCACCTGTCCTGTGCCCTGGCATGCGGGCCCTGCGGAGGCCAAGTCCGCCTGCAGGACTGAAAGCTGCCCGACACGCCTCGGGCTCTGCGTGCCACACAGACGACCCGCACGTGTCCTGCCAACTGGCCCCCCACTGCTTGCTAGGGACAGTGCAGCTGGCCTGGCACTCGTTGGCTCTCGCCATGCTGACCGACAGGGGCGGGGCCTTCTGCCCTGGCGGGTGAGGGACAGCGTTGGCATCATACAGAGCTCGGCTCAAATCCCACCTCCGCTCAGATCCCAAGGTCACACTGACCTTCGGAGCCTCGTGGCCCCAGTCTGCAAAATGGGAATAATAGCAAGCATGCCCTGCGGCCTCAGGAGGGGTGAATGAACGACGCCCGCCAGCCCAGGACGCGGCTGCTGGCCTGAGCCGATCAGTGTCCACAAGCGCCCACTGCCACCCGGAAGGACGCATCCTGGGCTAAGGACAGGGCCGCTCCTGAGCCCGGCTCAATCTTCAACTGCTCCCAGCCTGTCGAAGAAATTCCTGGCTCACGCTCATGCCTGTCACGGTCCTGCCCCTGACCGCGTCCCGTGGCTGTGTACACGCCACAGTGCCCAGCCCCTGCCATGGGGGCCCCGCCGCTCCCTTGCTGCGTCGCCCAGACCCGCACGGCCCGGCGCCCACCATCACACCCCGTCTCACCCCGACTCACAGCAGACCTGGTTTGAAGCCCAGCTCGGCTGTTTGCTGGCTTTGCTTCTCAGAGCCTCGGTTTCCCCACCCGCATCGTACATTATTACACCTGCCTCGTAGGGGCTTTGAGGAGCGAGAGTAGAACAAGACTCCCAAACACCCGCGTGAGGGCAGGGCCCCCAACACAGGGAACTGCCCTCGTTAGCATCCACACGTACCCTTAGCGCCGCACCCCGGAGACGTGGGGTGCTGAGAGGCAGAGCCTGCACCTCACGCATCACCCCAGGCACCACAGGACCCAGTATAGGGCCACACGCCCCACGAGGTTTGTGGGGTGGGGCTAAATGTGCACGGACACAGCCGGGAGGCGGGCAGGGAGAGCGGGGGGCAGGGAGGCGGCTGAAGGAACACCGCAGGAGGGTTTCGAGTGGAGCGGGCTCCGGGGCACCCCCGATTCCCGGCCGTAGCCAGAGGCAGGAGCAGCTCACACTGCCGAGCGCCGGCCACACGCTGCCGGCTTGGCCCAGGAGGCCCGAGGCGAGAGCGAAGGGCCCAGAGACTCAGTCTCAGAGCAACGGGGATGCGGATGGAGGGCCGGCCCCTCAAAACGGGAGCTTGCGTCCAGTTTTGTCCACACAGCAGGACCATGAGGCCTCCTCCCGCCACACCCCTGCCCCATGGAACAGACTGGGATCCCCACACCTGGGCCTCAGGTAGGCCCTTCCAGGACATTACACACTCTCGGGGGTGCCTTCTGCCGGTTTACGAATCTAAAAACTCTTAGGACGACGGCCATGGCCGGAGGCTGTGCCACTGAGACGCGGCTTCCACACGGAGCCCCAACAACCAGAGGCTGCCCCGACCTCCGCCCCAGCCAGCCCAGCCCCACACCGCAGGGGGCTTGGCCTCAACAATTGCTTGGTCCCCACGTTGGGCCTGGTCGGCCTGGGGAAGGTAGGCTGGCTGGCCCCTGGGGACGGGGCACAGGGAAACACATGGCCCCCCGCAGGAGTCCACCACACCCCGCTTCGGCCTTCGCTCGGCTGCCTGGGGCCACGGGCCACGGACCACGTCGCAGCCTGGCCTTCCCACCGAGTCTCCACCGAGTCTCTGAAATGCCCCAAACGCGGCCTTCTGATTTACCCGGCTCCTCGCTCACCAGGCCTCTGCAGCACCCCGCCGCCCTGTGTGCCCCACTCCCCTGTCTGCCATGCCCCCCGACACTGGCTAACTCGCAGGCCCTCCGATGGGAGGAAGCCGTCCCCCCATACCCTCCTGACTAGGGGGATCGTCGCACTCCACGAGGCCCCTTCTCCCCTACTAAGCCGGTAACCGTGGGCTCCCCAGGAGCAAACATGCGCCCCCGTCCTTTCTGACTCTCCCTACGTGACACAGTGTCTGCTCTTGGTGGATCTTTCTACCTGCGTTTGTTGATTAAACAACAAACAATGTGATCCTGCTGTACTTTCTTCAAATGTGTATTCCGAACAGGGCAGGGGACACTTTACTGCCCCCAAAATGTAGTGGGCACCGTGGAAGGCAGAGGAGTGGGCGTCCAGTCCCCCAGGTATGGCCATGCGGACTGTGCACGGTGTGACCGCGGCCGTCACAGAGCCCTGATTTTATGATGGCGATTCTGGCACAGATGGTCGGAACACACCTTGAGGAGGGAGCGGGCACCTTATTCTAGTTCATACAAAGATGGACTACAAGCCATAGGCTGGCCGGAAAAGTCAGGTCCCCACTGCACCGGCCAGCCCGAAGACATTCCTGGCCGGCGGCCAGGCGTCGGGTGGCTCTGAACTGTGGCCCAAGGTCCACCTCTCCCAGCAGGGCCCCACGATGGGCCTGCAGGAAGCCTGCACTTCACTTGGTCCAGGAGGAAGCAGGTGCCAGCGAGGACAGCTGGCATTTAGGATTTGTCAGTCATTGAACAAGCTCTCTTGGCAGTGAGGCCAGGTCCTGGAGGAGGTGTAAACACCGAGCCAAAGAAGCCCGGCCTGGAGTGGCCGAGATGTGTGGGAGTGGCTCCACCCGCCCCACCCTGCCCTGCGCAGATGGGAAGGGCCATCGTGGGCATTTAAATCCTGAATGCCGGACCGCTGGGCAGACCAGCTCGCTTCGCCTGGCGCTGCCGGGGTCCTGGGGCTGGCCTTTGGTCTGGGACTGGAGTTCAGAAGTGACCAAAACACCACGTTAATTAGCGAACTGATGCGGCCATCACTTAAAACCGAGTGTCAGGTGAAGGACTGGGTCCCTGGCGCTGTGGAGGTGGCGGGTGTCGTGGGTTGAATGGTGGCCCTCACGCTCGCCTTCACCTGCCCCCCCACATCCAGAACGCGACACGGAAGCAGGGTCTTTGCAAAAGTGATTCGTTAAGGATCTCGAGATGAGTTCCAGTTGGATTGCGTGAGCGCCCTAGAAGCAACATCCGGTCCCTGTTAAAGAGAGGGACATTGAGACCCAGAGGCAGAGGAGAGGCCATGGGAAGGTGGAGGCAGAGACTGGAGAGATGCAGCCACGAGCTGAGCCGAGGACCGCTGGGAATGCCGCAAGCTGGGCGAGCTGAGGAAGGGCCCTGCCCTGTGGCCTCCGGAGGGAGCAGGGCCCTGGCGACACTGTGATCTCAGACTTCCGGCCTCCGGAGCTGGGAGGTGCTTGAAGTCACCCAGTCTGCGGCCATTTGTTACAGCGGCCTCAGGACACGCAAACACCAGGCGAATGGCAAGGCAAGTATGGGTCCAGCAGTCACACGCAAGTGCAGGGCAGGGTGCCATGAGGAGGGGGATGAAGGGAAAGTGACTCAGCCAGGGGGCCGGCACGACGCGGTCCCATGGCAGGAGCTGGATGGCAGACGAGGTGCGGACACGGGGAAGATGCTATGCCCGAGGTCAGCAGGAGGGGCGCGCAGACACGGGACGCAGTGCCCGGGCTCGGACCAGCGGGCTCTGCCCCGGTGTGCGGGGGGCTGCGGGGCGACCGCAGTAATCCAGCCGTGCGAGCCCCCTCTGGCTCCCAAACCCAAGTCGAACTACAACATGGGATCGGTCTCCGTTGAGTTGTCTGCGAAATCCATGAGCTCGACCTCGTTACCCGTTAAGTCTCGTGTCCGTAAACACACTACGGCATGTGGCACCCACTTGGCAAGTCGGACTTTCTCACTTTGAAAGGATTCCCGGGTCTGTGGACGACGGTGTAGAAATCACGGGAGCCTCTGGGGGCATCGCTCCGACGAGTTTCTCGCAGGCCGACGGGTCAAAGGTGGAATGCTCAGAATCGTCTGGCACATTTTTTGGCAATAAGGTTTAGGGACTGTGGCCTGTGGGTGTGCCGAACACATCTGTTTGGATCTGGGCTGGTGCCGCTGGAGCTCGGGCACATGGTCCCCAGATGTGGGGGTGCTGGTGCCTGGGGGGACCCTGGGTATTCGTTGCCCCAGAAACCTCATTCCTGGAGCCGTTGTGGAAACATCCCGCCTCCTCGAGGGCAGAGGAACGGAAGCCAGAGATGAGCCGCATCTAAATCACTCCTCATGTGGCATTTTGGTGACAGCACCTGATGGAGGCAGGAACTGGGACACTGTTAGGAAGAGGGAGCTCAGGGACCAGAAGTGGCAGTGGCTGTCCTGGTCAGGAAGGAGGCGGCTAAACGGAGAGCCCATTGGCTCTTCTGGGGGGAGCGGGAGCTCAACAGGTGTCCCAGCTGGGCAGAGATGGCAGGCGAGGGCAGGTGGCCCTGCTCCCCGCGGCAGCGCTGGCTTCAGAGTGGCACAGAGGGCCACTCCACGGGCAGCAGGGCCAGGGCCAGCCTTGTCCTTGGGAAGGCCTGCCAGCCGAGAGTGAGCAGGAGGCTTCCCTGAGTCATCTGTCACTCGCTGCTGCTGTCACCTCCCAGCCCTTGGCCACACACGCTGCTACTCTCCGCATCCTGCTTCCTGCTTCTCGGTCAGGTCAGCAGTTGGTGTTGCCCTACAGCCCGCTGCCCGGTACGAGGAGGGGGCTGCCATAATTCCCAGGGGAAAGGCGGCCCTTCCCCTTGGGGCCATCTTGGTGTTCCGAGAGACATCTGTGCAAAGCTGCTCGTGTCACGTGGGGGAGATGACGAACGTGGGCGATTCATTCACAAACGATGCTGCTCCTGGCTCCTGGGAGCCCACCTCCCACACGGGCAGGGGGCGGCGTCATTTCGCGCTGCATCGGTGAGGACGCCGGGCTCTGTCCCCATGGCGCCCACACGCCCACTCCGCGGAGAGGCAGGCTCAAGGAGCCGCTTCTCAGAGCAGCGGTTATGACAACGCCCAGCCCGCGTTCATCACACCCGTCTCCCCGCACCCGATCGGCAACGCAAGGCCTAATGGAAGCCATAATGTGCAAAGACTCGACTGAAATTACGTTGTCTCGTTATTTTGTAATAAATGACCCCAAAGCGTTTCCTAAACACCAAGGACGGATGGTAGGGAAGACAAAGACGCAGCTCGAACATGCTCGGGATGAGGATGCGAGGCGATGACTGCTCCCTGCGGAGGTGAACGGCCACGTCGGAACTGAAAGGCTGCGTGGGGGTCCCGGCCTCACCAAACCAGCTCTGCGACCTCAGCGTCCCCATCCTCGCCCGCAAAGCACCGGCTTTTTGTAATAAAAAGTGTATTATTTCTACTATAAAATGTAATTTGTTATATATCTAGTACCTTCTACATATACTCCAATGGCTTCCCATCAGAACTGGATATAAAAGTCCAAATTCCCCACCATGGCTAAGACCCTTCGTGATCTGACCCAGGCCCCGTCTCCTCCTAAATCTCCCTGTTCCAGCCACGCTGCTGTCTTCTCTCCTCCAACAGGCCAACCTCACGTCTGCCTCGGCGCCTGCGCACCGCCTGTGTGAATCGTGATTTGTGTGTTTACTGTCTGACAGGCGTGTGCTCCCAGGGCAGGGCTGGTCTAGACAGAGGCCCACTTCTCAGTCCTGGCGCTCGCAAGACCTGGCAGTGGGACCCTGGACAGGACCCTCAGCCGCCTGGCCTGGGTTTTCCCGACCGCAAAGACCAGAACATCCAGTCGGCGCCTAATTGATGCATATGCACCCGACGAATGAATCCTAAGCTGGGACCTGAGTAAGGTCAGTGACGCACATGGCGGAACCCGCTGACTTGGGCTGCCTTGGATGGAGGGGTTTCCCGGGACCAGGGCTTTCGGTCTTAAGACCAGGCTGCTCCTGGGAAAACTGGGGAGACCTGGGGGCCCTCGCATGCCACCGCATGCAGGAGGGAGCACGGCGCCCACAGAGCTCCTTGAACCAACCTCCCACACTGCTTCCGTCTGTGACCCTTGCAGCCCCGATGCCTGCGGAGTCACTTTCGTGGCGAGTCCATGAAGCCGGCGGGGAAGCATTTGTTCAGGGGCACACGGCTTGGCCAGTGTGGAGACCTTGCCCTTGGCCCTGAACTGAAGGTTCTTTAAAAGAAAACAAAAAAATCCAGGGATCCGCACAACTACCCAGCGTCTCTCTGGGGGTACAGGAAGGGGCAGCTTGTGCCTTTCCTTCCTTCAGTAAATAAAATGACAGGCCAGGCCTGCCCCGTCTGCTGGTCTCAAAACCGGCCCCAAACGTCTACGCCCAGTGGGCCAGTTCCCAAGTCCTTCTGGGGGGAAGTGGACATCATCCACAGTTATAAAACCAGAAGCCATCTCCTTTCATGGGAATCGGACTGAATGTGGGTGTCACCAGCACCCCAAGCTTTGGAGAGGAGGCCGAGCCTGGGCCGGGCGAGGGGCTCACCCTGGACCTGCAGTTCTCTGACAAGCCCACCTGCCCAACCGGCTTAGACTCCTGAGGTGGGAGGTCATGTGAAACCCAGGCCAGGCCCCGGCCACTGTCCCTGTCCACCCCTATGCCACTGCCTCTCTCTGCATGTCCCTGTCCACCCCTATGCCACTGCCTCTCTCTGCAGAATATCTTGTTTCTCTTCTAAGTGCTGAAGCTTAGCTAAGAATCCACAGCACCATGGGACAGTTCGAATGGTCAGGCAGAGCGTGAAGGAGACATGTTTTCACGGGGGGCACCTGGACGAGCCCTTTGAAAGGGGCTCTGTCAAGCTTCTCACCCAGGGGTGGTCAGACTTTCTGTAAATGACCAGAGAGCACACATTTCAGGCTTTGTGGGCTGTACAGTCCCCATTGCAACTCCTCACTGAGCTGGCTGTGACTCAAAGGCAGCCATGGCACTCTGTAGATGAATGGGTATGGCTGTGTTCCAATAAAACTTTATTTATAAAGACAGGAAGTGGGCCGGATTTGGCCTGTGGCCCAAAGTTTCTAAAGACATGCTCTAAAGACACTTGAATCGACACGAGTAGTAACGTATGTGAGTGCCTCAAAATCAACCACATGGAGGTACATAAACTGAAAGCTAAGGAAAGTCTTACACTCCCCACACAAGTCACGCATTACTGTATACAGGTGCCTGGCTTGACATGACATCTGAGACACGAGGAAAACACATTTTACAAGTGGGGTCATCAGTGGGATGCCCTTGAAAGGTCCAGAGGATCATGCCGATGATCTTTTCTGAAAGACAAAGCTTCCCCGCTCCCCTGCCCCTCCCCTGTGACTGTGTCCAGGTTTTCATGCTGGGTTGGCTCAAGCTATAGATGGATCTGAATTCTGGCTTAATTAGTAATAAGAGTAAATATTATAATTATGCTCAGTCTGTGAGCACTTTGGGTGTGCCGGCCACAGTCCTAAGTGCTTCGCTTGTTCAATTAACTGATTCCTCGTGATGTCCACAGAGGCAGATGCAGTCGTGACTCCCACTTATGGAGGCAAAAACCGAGGCTCAGAGGGGTCGGGCGATTTGCACAAGGGCACACAGCTGCAGGCAGAGCCAGGCTGTCTGGGGCTGGAAGCTCCATCCTAGGACCTGTCGGTTGCTGGCTGGGTGGGGAGCAGTCCCTAGGTGCTCCCAGCCCGCCCCGCCTCCTCTACCCCAGACAGTGACCAAGACAGAAGGACCCATGGGAGGGGGCATGTGGGCTCTGCCAGCACACCTAGAGAAGGAATCGTCGACTTCCTGCCCACATCTGAGATGCCCAGGGCGTACCCCGGACGCACCCAGGGGATTCTGCTGGTGGATCCTGCCCCGCATCAGACAGCCGGAACTGGAGGAGGTGGACCAGTTAACGCCGGGAGGGAAGGACACAGTGGGCCGAGCAGAGTCACAAGCAGAGAGAGTGTGACTGGCACAGGCGCATCACGTGACTGTGCACTGCTGAGATGCATGGCTGGCTGTGCGTGTGCCGTGCTTTGTGATTCTGCATTTTCATTACCAGGCCGCCGGCGAAGGAGAAGGCCCCCCAGGCACAGATGGCAGAGGTGTGCTGCCCTTGAGCCCACACCCTTACCTCTACCTGGAGCAGGCTCTCTGTGCATGCCGTCTCTACATACTGAGCTCCTATTCGTTCTCCAAAGCCCACTTTCAACAGCCACTGCTTCCGGGAGGCCTTTCTTGCTGCTCCTCACGAGACTGTGTGTGCTTAGAGGCATGGCACGGAGCCCTGTGCCTCCTACATACCCAGCTCCTGGCCCTTCCCTGGGCAGCCTCCCACTACAGAGGCTGCAGAAGTCGGATATTTGCTTTCCCAGCCTCCCTTGCAGCTATGAGTGGTCACAGGACATGGTTTTGGCCAATGAGGCCCAAGGGTAGGTCTCCCGGGGCCTTCTGGGAGAGATTTTACTCAAGAAAGAGATTTAGGAGTGCTTCTTGGCTCTCTTTCTTCCTCTATATTGCTGTATAGGATTTGCTCTGATGATGTGATACTTGGAGCTGTGGCCGCCATCTTGTGCTCATGAGGGAAATGCCAAGAAGCTTGCAGAGATGCCACTGACCCGTGGAGCAAACGCTGGAGGTGGCCTTCTCTGGGCTTGCCATCGTGGTCTCAGCCACCATGAATGGGGTTTTTATTATTTGCGGCCAAAAGCTTCCTAATGGACATTTGTAGGCTGGAGTGGGGAGGGTGGGCAGGTTGATCATGAACTAGAAGATATGGGCAAATGGCCAGAAGTCGGGACGGTTAGACTTTCTGATAAATCGAGCTGCTTCCAAGTGACGTCTGGGCTGGGAGAGGTTCATCCACACCTGTGTTCTCCCGACGACTCATTGGCAATGAGGACCCAGAAGCCCTGGTGACACAGGTCTGAGGTCCTGTGCAACCTTCAATTTCACGAGGAAGATTTGATTACAGCCCCTCGTCTCAAACTGACCCAGTTCAGAAAGTCGTTTTCTCGGTCTTAGCCAAGGCTAATTTCCTACTAACCATGACACAGGCTCCTGACACGGCCGGACTAATCCGGAGTATACTGGCCATAACCAGTATGTCATTGTGCAGTTGGGGACACAGACACACCAGAGCTGAGGAATGTCTCAAAAGCCATTCTGAAGTACAGAATGATAGATTTTAGACACAGATGGTGTGAATGTCGAGAACCAATATATCTGCCAAGAAGGACTCTGTGTGGTTAACTGGCCCAAATTCATAACCGGAGCCCAGCGGCCACCGCTGAGAGAGGCCTGCCTCTCGCACTCTGTTTTGGGGAAAAGCCACAGATGGAGCTGTCAGCCTCCTGCACTGGGCTCCTGTCATCTGAGTCAGACCTTTTAAGGGAGTTCTTGGAACTGTCTTTCGACCAATGAGCTGAGACCCGCCCAGTCCTATCGGAACTGTGCAGCCATGTCCTCATTTGCATCTACATTGACCAATCAGAACGGCTCCATAATGCCCACAGAACGCGCAGTTCCGACCAATCGGGATGGTGCTATCTGGACCAATCAGAAGCCTGCAGTTTGAATTCCTCATCTGCCTGAGGAACCTGGGCGGGCCCTTTCTCTCCAACAGGCGGCTGAGCACACTCGCCGTTCCCGCTAGAGGCTGCGTTTCCGAGTTTGCGAAATGTTCGCCTGAATAAAACATCTCCTCTTCCCGCACCTTGCACCGGGAACTGTTCTTTACAACAGGGACTTGGAGATGGTGCGGGCCAGCACCTCCTGATGCAACTGCTGCCTTCGTGGCCAGGCTCGCCCACGGCTGTGGCTTCCGCTCCGGAAAAGAGGCACAGATGTCAAGTCTTCCCGGTTCGTCGTATCTAGCTGAGTGGCGCACTTTCTTCTCTTGAACCAGAGCGGTGCTGAGCTTCCTCTCATCTCCAAGTATCCCGGGACACTGAGGCGGGTGCCTCCCACCTGACAGCCATGCACAACTGTGGAAGGTCACTGGCTTAAACCGAGCCCCCTGGCACAGACAGGTCTCCGGAAGTCAGGCTCCTTCTGAGCTGGGGAGACGCTCACATCTTCTCACGCTGCCCCCCGAGGGGAGGCACCCTGACAGGTCCCCTCTAAGCCAGGCCGTTGTTTGCACTCACTGCTCTCCAGCTCCGGCTGTCTGTGAGTTTCACCCTAAGGAAGACAATGTCTTACGACTGAAGCTCTTGTCCCCATGCCACGTGTCCCTTCTCCGTGCGGGAGGACCCACCCCGTCGGCTCCCTTCCACGTCTCCGCTTGAGTTATCACCGCCGTTTCCCACGGTATCTGGAAGACAGAGCTGGCAGTGCGGCATGCTGGCTAAGCCTCCAGACGCGCGAGTCAGCCCGGTCGCCAGGTTGTAGGTGGTCTGAATTTGCAGGGGGCGAAGCCCTAGACCGTGGCCTTCCTTAACTGCCCCCCATTCTTCAAGATTTTCTAATTCTCGTCTGATTCTCCCCATTATTCTTTGTTAAAGCCACAGTCCCAGTGCATGGCCGCCTGTTCCAGGACATCCGTCTCGCCCCGCCCTGGGCTGAAGCCCTAATGATGATTTGCTTGTTTCTAGCGTGCCCGAACAGAGAGACATTTGTCTAACTGCAGTCTGTGTGGCTCCGAGCGCTGCCGCCTGTCTGCAAGGCCCACCCGCACCTATGTTTACCTTCCTTCCTGTTTTCAGAAAGACGTCTTATCTTTAGAAAGAAAACCAGCCTGACTTCCAGTCTGCGTGTATTCCCCTCCTACCCGCGAACTCCAAAGTCCAGAGTGCTCGCTCTCATTCATCAGAGGACCTTGGAGTGTCTGAGGTTATCAAAATAAATGTCAGCTAAAGCACACTCACTGGAACGTCCCTCCTTTTCTTCCTCTCCTTCCTTCCTTCCTTCCTTCCTTCCTTCCCTTCCTCCCTCCCTCCTCCTCACTCCTCCTCCTTCCTTCCTTCCTTCTTCCTTCCTTCCTTCCTTCCCTTCTCCCCCCATGCCTCTCCTTCCTTCCACTCCACTGAGAACGGGATGACAGTCCAAGGACAGGTGACTCGCATGGATTTATGTGAATGCAGATTACAAACATCACCAACGGCGACAGTCCTGTGTTCGCAGCACGTGGGGCTGGTGAACGCCCATCCCCTTTCACACGACAGACTTGGGAGAGAGGCACTGTTTTCTTCTCTACTTTACAAATAAGGAAACGGTGGTTCAGGGAGGTTCGCCGAGTACCCCAAAGTCACACAGCTGGAGCGGAGCAGAGCTGGGCATCCAATGGAGGAGCCTGGCTGCAGAGCCCTGCTCTCCCCTGTCGGGAGCCAGCCCCTCCCTCCCCCTAGCGTGGGGCAGGCCCACCTTCGGCCCTCCCTCAGGCCACCGAGCTCCTCCCGGGGCCCTCAGCATCCTCTCTCGGGATGCGCATCGTTAGTACTTGGAGGCCTGGGGCCCGCTTGCCGTCCCTCCATGAGTAGTAGAGCAGGCCACTGTGCACGAGGTGCCAAGGGAGCCAGGACGGGGGCCTGCGGCCACCCTGCCGGGTCCCGCCTCACTGTTGTCTGCCCCCCGCCCCCACCCCCCCAAAGAAAACAGCCCCCTGGCTGTCCAGCCACCTTTCTGATACCATTAGCCACTTCTGCTCCTCCCACGGCATCAATGACCATCTGAAATGACTTCTCGTTTCCCCACCCGCTCCTGGAGGCCCCACTGGAACCGGAGCCTCGGCGGGGTGGGGCGCTGTATGTCCTGCTGGCCACGCATGCCCGTGCCTGGAATGGTGCTGGCATGTGGGTACCTTCTATCTGTGGCCCCGGTGAGTCCCGCCAGAGCTCAGGCCTGGCCCTAGACCTTTCTTCTGTTGTGGACACAGTCCACTGCCGCCCGCCACCCCACCCCAGTGCCATGCAAATCAGAACAGACACCCCCGCCTCGGGCCCTGCCCTTCCGTCTGCTAGCACGCCCACTGATCCGTCTCCAAATCCGTAGGGCCTGGGGCATGAGTTCTGCCTCTGGGGGTGCACGGCCCCCCACCCCAGAGGCGCGCGTTAACGGTGATCCAGGCCCAGAGAAGGGGCTGGACGAGTGGGAAGGTGGTGGCAGGTGGGCCTCAGTCCTGGACACACGCGGGGGCAGTGCTGGCCGGAGAGCACTCCTCCTTCTTCGGACATAGGGTCTTTGCAGATGCGATTAAGGTGAGGGTCAAGAGGAGGTCACCCTGGATTTGGGGGTCCTAAATCCAGTGGTGGGCGCCCCCAGAAGAGACGGAAGAGGGGGAGACACAGAGAACACAGGAGAAAGGAGAGACGGGGCTGAGGCGCCACCCGCCCAGGAGCGACGGAGCCCCCAGGAGCCGGAAGGGGCGGGAGGGACCCTCCCTGGAGCCTCGCCTGGGATTCGGACTTCTGGCCTTGAGAACTGGGAGACGACGAACTTACGTCGTTCTAAGCTGCCCAGTCTGTGGTCATTCGTAGGGCACCCCTGGGCGCTCGCACAGGGAGTAGACGGCCAGGCTATTTCCACACCCCGCACAGGCCACACCAGAGGATGCCGTGGGCGTGGGAAGCCAGCGCCGGCCCCGAGTGCTGTCCGCAGAAACCACTGACCTCCGCGCGGGTGCTGGGGCCCCCAGTGTCCTGTGCTCAGAGAATTCGTCATCTCATGGCGGGAAGGGCCTGCAGGGACCACGGTCCACAGCCAGGGTGCCCGGAGGCTCCTGGGACGCCCAGGGCACCTTCCTGAGTGTGGAGCGGGTGAGGCGCTGCCTGCCATGGCATCGGTTAATGGTGGCCTAACACACATCTGCTCCCGCCTCCCAGGTCTTAGTGTGTCAGACACCCACAGACGCCGTGTTAGTTTCCCGTTCCTGCTGTCGCAGCCTGACACG
Source organism: Pteropus medius (assembly GCF_902729225.1). Taxonomy (NCBI): domain Eukaryota; kingdom Metazoa; phylum Chordata; class Mammalia; order Chiroptera; family Pteropodidae; genus Pteropus; species Pteropus medius. The sequence continues at coordinate 2,351,657 of NW_024350923.1, read as the reverse complement.
TGTGGTGACTTAACCAACGCGATAGTCTCCCAGCCCTGGAGGTCCCAGGGCTGTGTCATGGGGTACGGGGCCGGCAGCACACCGGCTCCAGGGAGCACTCACGCTTCGCCTTTTCCGGTTTCCAGAGGTGCCTGCATTGCTTGGCTCATGGCCCCTTCCTGCCGCGCCAACCTGTGCCCCGTCATCACAGCTCCCCTCCCCCCGCCCCGACCGCCTTTTGTCCTTCTAAATCAGATCACTGCAGATCGCACTGGGCCGCCTGGTACTCTAAGAGCATCTTCCAATGACAACGTGCCATCTGTGTCCTTAATCCCTGTGGCCACGGGACATATTCACCGGTCCTGGGGGTTAGGAGGTGGGTGTCTCTGGGGGGCAGCGTTATTCAGCCCACCACACCCACCACCCGGGCCGCTCCTCCCCTCCCCTGGTGATGGCGAGACAGACTAGGCTTGTCATGCAGGCTGGGGGCATCTTACTGACACCTCGCCGATCGAGGCACCGATTCGTCACACCTAGGCATGGTCCCAGGAGACACTGAGCGGGGTGAGGGGGCGAGTACCTTGTCGTGTGCTCCAGGGAACAAGCAGACAGGGACTGTGGCGGGGACACTCACACGTTCTCTCCTCTAAGTCACATGCCCCCCTGGCCTGGGGAAACAAAGCCACATCAGTAATCAGGTCCCACGTGATCACCCACTGGAACGGGCACTGCTGCCGGGGCTGGTGGCTCGGCACTCAGGCGCCCCGGCTGGGATGCGGACCGAGTGGTGACGCTGGCTGTTCAGGGACATTTTAGTTTCTCTCTCTGGGAAGAAATGGAATGGTGCTGGCATATGGGTACCTTCTGGTACCCACATCCCCCCGGGAGGGTGCTGCCCCTGGAGTCATGAGCTGGCACTGGCTCCGCCAACAAACCCCCACTGCACCCCCTCAGCCCCCAGCTCCTGTCTGTGCCCTCGTCCTCCATCCTGGGGTCCCTTCTCTCTGCAAAGTCAGACTGCGGGGCACGCGGAGCAAACGGCTCCCGCACGGATGCGTCCCTGTGTGCTTCCTGCTCACGAACGAGGAGGCTTCAGAGGGGACCCTCCGTAGGGCCCACTCCGCGCCCAGCACGCGACGCTGACAGCGTTCAGCTGGGGCTGGTGGGAACCTCGTCCCGCAAGGTTAGAGTCGTCAGCTTCCCAGCACAGTAACCTATTAGATGAAGATGCACATGGCCCCATTGGTTCGGCTCGGCTAGGCGGAGAGGGGCACCCACCTCTGCGTCCTCCCATCCATGCCCCCACCCCTTATCTTCAGCCAGCCCCCTTCCCCCAGCGTCCGTCCTGCCCCGCCCCCTCTGCGTCCTCCCAGCCCTACTGGGAAACTGCGCCCAGCAACCCTAGGCTCCCACCGCGGTCCCCATCACACCCCCGCTGGGGACACGCAGCTCCCTTACGCCGGGGAGCGGTGAAGGGACTTCGGAGCACGCTAGGTTTCCCAGGTCACTCGGTTTCCCACCTTGTTGGTCCTTTTGGGTAAAGAAGTGGCCGGAGCCGAGTCCCTAACAGTGACCCAAGGCGGAGACAGGACGCAGGGGACGCTGCCCCCCAGAGAGTCCCTTCCTTTCTGGGGCCGTCAGCCCAGGCTCCAGGTGTTAGCCGCGGAAACCCCCACAGCCGTCAGAACGCACAGCTGCAGGTCGAGGATGCTGAGGGCTGAATGTCACAGGGCGTTTAGAGACGGGACCCAGGCGGCTCGGGTTGGACCGTCGGGAGCGCGTCTGGGCAGGGCAGGCCTTTCCCCACGTGGGAGGCGGCTGCTTTTCCCTGTGAGAGAAACGGGGGCTCCACAAACTCGGGGAGAGGGCGAGGGGCCCACAGCTGCTGGGGGTGGACGGCGACAGTGCACTACCCTGCGACAGGGGTCCGAGGGGCCGACCGGATGGGGAGACGCCCTCGAGGGCACAGCGGCGTGTGCGCAGCGGTGGGGACACTATAATCGCCCCCTGGAGGGCACTGAGCTGCCCCCCAGAAAGGCCCATCCGCTGAACGGGTGACAAGAACGGAGGTCTCCACCCCCCACGTGGGAGCTGGACACTGCGTGGCAGGCGGAGAAGCAGGGCGGCGTGCGGTGTAGCCCGCCGCGGTCACACACACGCAGAAGGACGCCCCGGTGCAGCGGAGAGCGGTGGGCACGGCCAGCACCCCCCAGCGGCCTCCTGGCAGTGCGGCCGAGGGGGGACACAGTCACTTCGTGAGTCTGCACCTGCGAGTGTCTTGAGGTGGACGAGTGGACACCCATCGCTCTCCGTGGAGGGAGGGAGGGCGGGCAGGGGGCCGACGCGCGTGGAGGAAGGAGGCCTGCAGCCTGGCTCCGGCCGCTGGACACGGCCTGGATCCCTTGCGGAGGGACAGACGCGGCCCAGGAGAAGCAGTGGCTGGAGCGGAATGAAAAGATGGGAGGGAAGTTCCAAAGACACGGGACGGTGTGACATGGGGGCGACAGAGCTGCTCACGGTCGCCCCCCAAGCGGAGCCTGGCGGCCTCGCCAGAGCCTAGGGGTCAAGGGTCGCCCCGCAGGCGCAGAGAGAGAGGCACCGAGGGCGACACATCTCAGGCAAAACGCCGGAGAGGGGCCAGGCCCCGACGCAGAGGGCGGCCGTGAGCTCCGTCTCGTCCCTCCGGGCAGCCGCCCAGGGGCTGTCCCCTGTCACTCCTGGCTCACTCCTGGCTCAGGCATGACACCGCGGCTCCCCCTCCCGGGACGCTCCTCCCTCACCCCTCACAGTTCTGGAGACCAGGAGTCCGCTTCAGTTGTCACTGGACCAAAGTCGAGGCGTGGGCAGGGCCGGCTCCCTCCGGGGAGCCCCGGCGAGGACCCTTCCTGCCCCTTCCAGCTTCTGGTGGTCTCGGGAATTCTTGGCTTGTGGCCACATCACTCTGCCTGTGGTCACATGGCCCCTTCTGTTTACATAATGTCCCTCTGCCTCCCTGTCGTAAGGACACCGGTGATGGCACTCGGAGGCCCCGGACAATCCCAGTCACCTCCCCATAGTAAGATCTGTAAAGATCCCCTTTCCTGCCACATCGGGTGACAGCCATGGGCTCCAGGGATTTGACGCGGACATCTAGTGGGGCATCATTTGGCCAGGTCTCGGAGAACAGCATCTCCGTACACTCAATCCGAACTTTCAGAATGACGCACGAGGAGAGACAGCAAAGTGCCGTGGTCCCCGCCCGTGCCCGCCCCCCGCCCCTTGAGCCCACGTCCCCTCTCCCGGGTCACCGCCCCATCGGCTACCTGCCCATCACCCTGGAACGTGGGAAACGGCTCCCGGACCCCAAACCGAGCACGTTCACAGACCCACTCCCTGGTTCTCTGACAATGTCACCTGCCCCACGGTGTCGCCGTCGTGGGAGATGGCCGAGGCGGGAGTGGGGTAACAGGTAAAGCATCTGTGCACGTCACACAGGTGGCGACACCGTGGTGCCGACAGGTGACCCCTCCCTCAGAACCCAGCTCAGACCCTGACCCCAACCCTGGCCATGCTGCCAGGGGGTGCTGCCAGGGGACCCCTGCCTTCCGTCTGAGAGCCCAGAAGCTTGGCAAAAACAGTGGCCCATGAGCCAAGAGGCCACATTCAGAACAAGGGGCAGTGAAGCGGCGACCTCAATGCCAGCCTTCTCTGGGCCTCACTCCTCCTGCCTCCCGGGCGTCCAGAATGGAGCCCTGTCCACTGGCCTCTCCCCGCCGCTGCTGCCTTGCCCCAGCTCATCCACACACAGCCCGGGCTCCACTGGGCCACCCGCAGGCCAAGGGCCCGCAGACCCGTTGGCGCCATCTGCCACACCAGACTCCCGGCCACCGTGCCAGCCCACACCTCGACCTTGATTATCGGAGTGAGGTCTGGATCAGCACGTGCCCGAGGAGCAGAGCCCTGCTTGCTGCCTGGCAGCCATCCTGGAGTGTGGACAGGAGTCCTGGAGCTGCTGACCATCTGACCCCTCCCTCCCAAGGCGGGAGGAGAAGGCAGCAGGGTTCTCCGAGCCGCACCTGCTCCGAGCTCTCTCTGGGCCCTCCCAGGGCCAAGACAGGCGCCTGGCACGTTGTCCCACCCCGGAGGGAACAGCAGTGGCAGACCATGGGGCGTGCATCCCGGCGTGGGCCGCTGTCCCTGCCCCGTGTCCCCAGCCTGCCCTTGCCTCGTGCTCCACCTGCCTGCGGCGGGTCCAGTCTGCGGACAGGGTGGGGGCGCCAGGACGCAGAGCCAGCGCGGGCAGAGGCACGGGGTGTGACGGCGGTGGGAGGGAGCAGAGGGGCCTGGGGCGGGGCGGGGTGCAGTCGAGGTTCTCCCACGGCATGGAGCGGCACCGTGCCCGGTGCGGGCTGTGGGCATGCGGGGAGCTCGCATCTCAGAAACGCCACTCGAGTGGGGGACCCGGAGGGGACAGAGCTCCTGGTGGCCCTGAGATGGCTCAGCGGGCTGGAGCCCAGTCCAGGTGGGGGGTGGGCAGGGGACCAGAACATGGCCCTGGCTGCAGCGATGGAGAAGGTGCCACCAGGAAGAAGGGTGAAGGGACGGACAGGAGGCGAGGTGGACCAGCTGCCAGGGAAAAGCCAGGGGCCGGCGTCCGCTGCCTGGCCCCTCTGCTTGGTCTGTGTTCCACACAGACCCCTGGCCGGCCAGCCTGCCTCCCTCCCTCCCTGCCACCCCCCCCCATCACTAAGCACTAAGGCAACCACCCACCCACCCATCCGCTTCCTGGGCCCCTGCCCCATCCTCTGAGAGTTGAGCACCTGCCAGGCCCCATCCCAGAAGCTGGGGAAAAGGGGACATGTCAGAGGCAGCCCTGACCCTGTCCTCGAACGGACAGAGGTAGCAGGTACGGGGTGGACCTCCCAGTAGCCCCTTGGCCCAGGTCACACCGTCAGAGGGTCTGCTTGCTCCTCCTGGGTTGGACACTGGAGACCCTCCTGCTTCCGGGAGGGGACCAGGCCTGCGGCCAGAGGTGGGCCATCAGCACGAGCATCTCCCGAGAGCCTAATGGGCGCTGGGCACAGCCTTGGGGACACTTCCAGAACTGGCCCGGCGTGGTGCCTCCTCCGGCAGCCTGTGCCTGAACCCCAAGTCTCAGGGTCTGCAGTCACGGAAGCGTGGTCTCTCACGGGACCGTCAGCTGGTGGCTGTGGCGGCTTCCGGCAGCAGGCACAGAACCCTATCTCCACGGGGATGACGTGAGCACTTCGCAGGCAGGGAAACTGAGGCCCGCGCAGGCGGCCGATGTCAGAACTGGGCTGCGACCCTGGCATCTGAACTGCGGGTCTGGGCCTCGCTGGGTGCGAGGGGGCCCCCGGCACGTCAGAGCAGCAAGCCTGATGGCATGTCCGAGCGCTGGCTCGCGTCCGACCCCGAGCCAGGCTGCGGGCTTGGGCGAGGGGAGCAGGGACACATGGATATGGGCCCAAGGGTGGGGGCTGGGGCAGGCTCCTACCAGCCCACGGGGCTGGCTGTGGGCTGGTCCTCCGGGCTCTGCACTCAGTGACCTCACGCTGGCAGCTTGAAATCGGCCGTAGGAGGAATCGTCACACTGTGGACACTGGCAGAGGCTACGGAGCAGGGCAGAGGGAGGCGGGGGGCGCAGAGCCCAAGGCTGCTTGTGGCGCTGGATCACAGAACACGTCTGGGACAGCCAAGGCAAAGCCCTTCATCCAGCTGCCGGACAGCTGGGCCCTCGGAGCTGGGAGACACACACAGGGCCACTGGCACCTGCTCCGCCTGCTGGGGAACGAGGCAGCCTCGGGCGAGCACGGAAGGCCAGAGCCGGGGCCTAGCCCGGAGGTACACCCCAATGCCAGCCTCCCCCCTGCTCCTCCACGGTTCTCTGTGGCCCCGCCCCCACCCCCCCACCCCCACTCGCCACCTGGGAACGTACTAAATGTGGCCTGAGGGTGCTCTGAGCCAGACAAATCCCCGTGCTGAGGGGCCACCGGGCCCAGAAAAACGGTGCCAGGGCCTCCCGGCCGGCCCCACTGACGAGGCCGACCTGAGGCCTAGCGTCCTGGGCCAGAACCGGCCGTCCAGGAGTGTCCCGAGGGCCACACTCACCGCTCCAGTAATGAGCCCCTCGCCAACCCCGAAGGCCACGCTCCCCACCTCTGAACGGAGCAGTTTCTGAGCCAGATCCCTGGCGGGTCAGGAGGACACGGTCAGGAGGACACTCCTGCTGTTTTAGAGGGTCTGAGCATGTCCCCAGATAGAAGACACCCCACCCCCAACGCCCCGCTTTGGTCTGGGGACTCAAGACAGTCCAAGCCCCGGAGACCGGCCCGTGACACCAGGAGAGTGCTGGAGGGGACGCTGGCTGCGGGGGGCTGGAGTCCACTTACTGCTGGAGGAGCCCTCGCCGGGCCCGGCCCAGCAGCAGCCCCCCCGGCCATCCCGTGGGGCTCGGAACTAGAGCGCGCCCAGGACCCACACTCGGTGCCAGGCCCGTGCTTGGCTGCCTGCATAGCTAGCTGCTGGGTCTGAATCTCGAAGCGGCCGACGAGGCAGAATCAGCTGCCAACCTGCTGAGTCTCAGACGATGCTGGATGGAGCAGAGAGCGAACGCGCTTGTCTGGGTCACGGGGCTGGTGAGTGGGGGGCCGGGGGAGCGTGCGGGTCCCTCTGGCCCTGGGCATCGTGTACCTCTCCCTGGCTAGACCGTGTCCTCCCCTTTCTCCACTCGGCTTGGACCCAGCGTCCCTGGGACGTGTAGCTGTCCTCACCACCCCATCCCCAGGTCACCTGGCCACGCTCCCTCCAAAACAATCGGATGTCAGTTTGGATCCTGCTTCAGTGTGTCCGGCAGATACGCACGAGCGCCTGTGTCTGTCTGCTTTCCGGGCGGGAAAGGGGAGGGGGCAAGGCGCACGCCGTGCACCGGGCTCTGGCCCGAGCCGCCACGTGTGCAGACCGGCTGCCTCGCAGCCGCCTGCCGTGCTCCCAGAGAGACCAGGACCCCCCTCGCTCGCGCTTCAGATGCCGATCCCGCCGCCGACAGGAAGAGCTCTTGAACACAATGATGTGACTGTCAAAATAATAACTCACGCAGATGGGCTGGAAGCCGAGGGCGTTTCCCAGAACTCGGAGCAGAAAGGCGGGGAGCTGGAGACACGGGAAACGAGGGACGGGAGGGACACGGTCATTGTCCACGGGAGGGACGTCCGGGGAGACCGAGGCGGGGAGGGCGAGGCGGGGTCTAGGGCAGTGACGGCAGCACGCAGCCGCACCCCCGCAACCCGTAATTGTGCCTTCCGTGGTGTCAGCTACGAGCTGTCAACTGCAGCCCGGAAAAAGGAAACGGAAGCTTCCGGAAATAAACGATTCGCGTTGTAAGCTGCACACCGTTCTGAGTAGTGTGACGACATCTCACGCGGCCCCGCTCTGTCCCCCCAGGATGTGAATCGCGCCTCTGCCCCGCGGCTCCGCCCCGTCCGAGCCCGCGCCCGTCAGTCACTCAGCCGTCTCTGTGATCCGATCGGCGGTCACGGTGTCACAGCGTGTGTTCAAGTGACCCTAATTTCACTGAACACGTCACGTTCACGCCACTTTTATTAGTGTGTTGTTACGATCGTTCTATTTCATTATTAGTTACGGTTGTTAATCTCTTACTGTGTCTAATTTATAAATTAAACTTTATCACAGGTACATACGTATAGGGAAAACCCTGTACGTGTACATATGGGATCTGGTATCCTTTGTAGTTTCAGGCGTCCACTGGGGGTCTTGGAACGCATGCCCCGTGGATAAGGGGGAGCTACTAGATTTTTAGAGCGAAAACTGCTTCAGAATAGCGAACACCACAAATGACAGGACTCACACCCAGACCCAACGCGGGGGCATTTCAGGGCATCAAGGAAAATCCAGGTCTGATGAAATTCCTACGAGGCTCTGAGAGGGTCCCCCAGCGGCACCTCCACCGGGGTGAGCACCGGACAGCACCCTGAGCTCTCGCCGGCAGCCAGCCGGGCGGGGCGACCCTGGGGCCGCATCTTTATTGCGCAGGAGGAAGACCATGTTATTCTGCACCTGGATTTCTACTGCACCGAGCACACCTGACAACGAGAGACGTGCACGTTTACACTCCGGCTACGTGAACGTGTTTCTGCAGAACGAGGGTGAAGGAACAACTCGCTCGTCCAGCAGCTCCAGGCAGGGAAGGCTCAGGACGATGGCTGTTCCCGGGGGACCCCGCCCCGGGGCGGACCGCCAGAGGGCCCCGAAAGAAACCGGAGGGCATCTCAGCGCATTGCCGAAGGGGACAGGGTTCTTTTCCCACGAGAAAAACACAAGGGCGACCAGAAACCCCAGGAGAAACAGAAACTTCGAGAGCGAAACGTGGCCGCTTTCCCACACGGCTTGGACCCAGCGGCATTAACTGACGGGCCAAAGGCGGGAGGCTAAGGAGCCGCTGGCTCGTGCGTGTCACGAAGGTCCGAGTCCCAGCCGCGGCTTTGGAACCGATGCCACCGTTTACGTTTTCATGGTAATGTAGGGCTTCCTGCTGGTTTTGCACTTTGCATCCAACATATCGACAGAAGCAGGAAGACTTAAATATGGATGTAAATATAGCAAAGGGTCAACGGATTCTGTCTAAAACGCTCCAGACACGGGAGGAGTCTGAGGAGCCCTCGTAAGGTAGTCAGCTGGCAGGACGGGGGTGCGACGGAGGCACGGCGGGGGCGGCGAGCGCCTCCACTTCGACGGCAAAGACGCGCGACGCTTTACGTCGTCCAAGTAAGAAATACGGGTTAGGGAGGGAACGTCAGAAGGACGAAGCGAGAACTCTGCCAAGCGGGGTCACGTGGACGAGGCTGGGGGACGCGGAAAGACAACCGTCTCCCTCCATCCGAGCCCGGTCTTGTGGTTCGGTTAAATTAATCAAAGTCTGTGAAGGGAGGGAAAGCGTCCCCTGAGAATGGAGAGGACCAGGTCCCCTGGGCAGCCAGGTGTTGGGGGTACGG
>NW_024350923.1:2340175-2342378 GCF_902729225.1 Pteropus medius | reverse complement strand
CGCTGGCGAGAACATGGAGAAGAACAATGTTGGGGGGACCGTAAGGGGTTCGGGTCGGGGCGCATTCCTGGGGCTCTGACTCGTCCAGACGGAGCCCCGGCTCCCGGCCGCTGCGGGCAGGCACACGGTCACGCGGGAGGGCGGGACGGAAGCACGGGGACATGCAGCTGCGGGGACGTCTTACTTGGCCCGCGCCCGAGAGCCACCTCGCCCTCTCTCGGTTTTGAAAAATCACAGAAGCAATAAACACTCGTAAAACAAAAATCCAGGCACGTGTGATCGCAAAGCAGACCCCCTCCCTCCCCCAGAGGCGCTTCGTCATTAGCCGCTGGGCACAACGGCCGGGGAAGACACGGAGACTGGTTCTCGCGAACGCAGCTGGCGAACATACTCACACGTGGATCCCTCTTTTCAATCTAAGGAATAATAAAACAATGCGAAATATGAAATCATGGCGGAGAGAGAATGCGGGCAATCGATGATGCTCCTTGCCATTCAGTTCCTACTACCTACACGCTGAGGCAGGCTTCCAGAACACCAAGTTAGCGCTTCAGAGGACAGCCAGCTACCCACATGCGCTCGCGATTCAGCAGCCTCCGGATTTATACGGCACGTGCCTCCGAGGAGCTGCAAACACCAAACCCGTGCTCGCTCATTCACCCTCACACGAACGCCCCTGGGGACAGTGCGTGAGCTGGAAATGAGATCTGCGCTTTGCAGACGGGCTGGGAGGTCACAGAGGGGCAGTGAGGTGCCCGAGGGCACCCAGGGACTCGGTTGGAAAGTTAGACAGAAAACTCAGGACGTTATTCCCAAGGGATTTAAACGGCTACAGATAACGTGCATGAGCTCCTGCAGGAGGGTCCGACTCGGGAAAGGTCCTCGGGAAACGGGTAACCGAGGTTCGCCGTGGGGAGAGAAACTTGGAGGTTGGCGGGTGTGGGCGAGATGGGGACCCCCTCTTCGTGCTATACCACTTACTGCACGTTTTGAATTCCTACACCACGTGGATATATTTCCGGTCACCGAGTAAAAATACGTAAAGATTGGACTATGTTTGGAAGCCAGAAAATCAAGTGCTCTGGGTCCGGGCATAGTTTGCCGCCTTTCTGACTCGATCTCTAGGAGAGAGCCGGTCTCCCCAGGCGACGGGAAGAATGGGAACTGGCACCTTCTCGACCCGTCCCCCACGTGGGCCCAGGGCCGCAGTCCTGCCCGTGCAGCTCTGCATGTGCAGGAGAGACCCTGCTGAGCTCCATGCCAACAGGGGTGGGCGTGACAGCCGCTGGCTTCCGGGCGCCCCTCCCGTACACCCCAGAGAGAGCACCATCCTCGCCCTCCCTCGGCTCCATGTCCAGCGCCTTGGCGGGTCCCGTCTGCTCTAACTTGACCCCAAACCTTGAGGCCATCTGCCTCTCTCTCCTGCCTCTTCTGCCAGCCCGAGCCACCGGCATCTCCGGGCCCGGATGACCGCTGTGGTCTCATAATGGCTCTCCGTTTGTCCTTCTGCCTGTTTTCCCCCAGCAAAGTTAATCGGGTCACGTCGCCCTTCTGCTGAGGGCTGTCCGGCGTCCCCCACCGCAGGTACGGGGACGTACGCACTCCCAGCACGGGGCACGGGGCCCACTCTGCACGTCGTCCTAGCGCCTTTCCTACCCACTGCTCTTCCTGCGCCCAGGTCCCCCTTCCGGTGCAGCGCCTCTGCACTGGCTGGGCCTTCTGCGGAGGACTGAGTGCTCCCCGGACTCCAGGCTTTAACGCTGAAGTCACTGCCTGGGAGACACCTTCCCTGGCCCCTGACGTAAATAAAGCTGGCCTGCCCCAACCTGGCGGAGAGGCCAGCACTAAGCACAGAGAGGAGTCTCTGCTTTATTGGTTAACCTTGTTCTTATCATTGCTGATAAGACTTTAATCTAACTGAAGTCAGAGACAGTGCTTGTTTACCCCCGCATCCTTAGCCCCCGAAAAGTCAGGCTTTGATGAATTTTGGTTCAATCGATATAGATAAATAGATGACTTAAGTGGCTGAGTGGCTAGATGGATGGATGGGTGAGGGGCGGGTGGATGGACAGGCAGGTGGGTGAGTGACAGGTAGGTGGATGGATAGTTGGATGGGTGGATGGTGGACAGATGGGTGGGGGTGTGTGGTTGGGTAGATGAATGAATGGATGGATGGGCAGATGGGCAGATACATGGATATGAT
>NW_024350923.1:2254511-2340164 GCF_902729225.1 Pteropus medius | reverse complement strand
AGATGAATGAATGGATGGATGGGCAGATGGGCAGATACATGGATATGATGGACGGGTGGATGATGGACGAGTGGGTGTGTGGATGGGTGAGTAGATGAATGGGTGGATCACCGGGTAGCTGTCTGGCTGGCTGGCTGGCTGAATGCAGAGGTGGTGGGTGAATGGGTGGGCGGAGTCTGTTCAGCCACCCTGGATCTCCCCTGTCCGTCCCAGGTAGAGTCCTGGATGCCCCAGCCTCGTGAAGCTGGGGGTCCGATTTAAGGGGGGTGAGAACCTGAGATTCCATTGCTATGCTGAGAAGTGTTTTAAAATGCCACCGACATCTCCGTAGGGCCCTGTGCAGAAATGGCCCCGGGCTCCTGTTGTGTGCCCGCCCTTCCCGGTGTGCTGGGTAGGTGGCGAGGATTCTGCACAGGATGTGGCCAGGGCAGCTGGACCGTCCAGCAACAAACGGGCGTGTCCTGGCCATTCCACTTTTCAGCTGAGTCCTTGTGTGAAGTTTTTGACATAAAGCGGGTGGCAAGTGGAGAAACCTCCCAACTGATTCAGAGACTGTCTGGCTGAGTCTGGTTGAGTCTGGCTCCCTCTTGCATTTTTTCTAATTACGTTTGCATTTCAATGGGGTGGCCTCAGCCAGGAGCCGCCTACCCAGACGGTCACCCCAGCCCATGGTGGATAATTGGCCCGGAGGGCAGGCGCGGCCCCCAGACCTCTGCATCTCATTAGGCCGTTTCTAATTTCTAACGTGGATTCTGAAGCGGGCTAATGAACTGCTGGCTGGTTCACGCCCCCACTGCAGCATGCACGCCCCCCAGATGCTTTCTGCTTGCTCATTCAGAGGAGCCGGCCGTCAGCCGCTCACTCCGATACCCGTCAGTCGCCTGGGTTACCGTGGCGTGTGGGATCCACGAGCTCCCTCGCTGCCTGCCCGCCATCGCCTCCGCCAAGTTCACGGTCTGCAGAAGGTCAGTTCCGGGGTGTAGCGGGCCCCACAGGCTAAACCCTGCACCCTTTAGGAAAAGCTCCGAGGTCCTATGCTAACCGAGGTAACCGATCATTGACCGATCGTGTGACCGAGGGCCAGGTCTTCGATGTGGACGACCCTTCCCTGCTTCAGTGTCCGTCTTCCGAGTGGAAAATGGCACCGCTTTCTAAGGTCGCTGGGAGGGTGGCAGTCGGCGGCGCCGCGGTCAAGGCGCAGTGACGGGAAACCATACTCTTCCTTCCGTCTGCCACACCTCGTCGCAGGAGGCCACAGCCGGCAGGATCCCTTCACCGCGGGTATCAGGGCTGATTCCTAAGCTTTGGGCAAGGCCGAGGCTTTTACCACACACTTGGAAGCTACGACCGGCTGGGTGTGGCCAGTGTCCCTGTCCTCTGTGGTCCCAGGTCCTGGAGCCAAGCAGGCGGTCAGTGCACACGGTGCAGAGCCAGCAGGGACCTCAAACGTCATCTGTTCCAAACTTCCATGACATTCCGGCGAGAGAACACCACGCCGCTGGAATGCCTCCAGGGGCGGGGGGCTCACTGCCTCCTCAGACAGCCCTGACTGTCACTGAACGGCAACCGCGGTCCCCCATGTCTTCTGCTGGCCAGGCTGCAGCGTGCGTCCCGTGTCACCTCTGGTCCCGCCGCCAGCCCCGTGACGTGTGACCCAGCCTGGCCCATGGCCTTTTGCTCTCTGAGCTCAGTCCGGTCAGGCCCTTCGACCCCTCCCCCACGCGGAAGCAGCCCGCACCGGGAGGCTCCTGTGTCACACGCTGAGTGTGTGTGCACGCCCGCCCCACGCACACGCGGGCCCCCGGTGTGGGGACAGCTCTGTGAAGCCACAGCCTGCGGGCGGGCCACCCCCTGGACCCTTCCCACTTTCAGGGGCCCCCTTACCCGAAGCCCCCGCCCAGCCTGGGCAGCCCTCAAGGTGACCGCGGCCGCAGCTCCCAGGCAGAATGGAAGCTGGGTGTGAGGGGAGCTGACCGTGACCGTGTGCCCGAGTCCACTGTGATGGGCAGCCACCTGCTGTAAGCAGGAGAGCTGCATCCGGCGTGGCTCCCGGAAGCCAGTAGCCTCTGAGCGCCCTCTGTGGGCTGTGCTGGTGGCCAGGCCGTGTCACAGCGTGGCCTTTCAGGGCCAGAAAGTGGGCAACCTTAGCGAGATCTGGACGGTCCCAAAGCCCCCGGGAGGCGGGCGTGGGATGCCGGCTCTAACACACCTCATCTATGGGAGAAAGGTGGTCAGACAGGGAGCACCCTGGGCCAGCTGTAACCGGCAGCGCCCCTCCTAGGCACGCACCCCAAAGAACCGCGACGCTCGCCCACCAACGCCCACGGCAGCGTTCACAGCAGCCTAAAGGAGGAAGCGACTCAAGTGACCGTCGATGGAGAAAGTGGCTGATCCTCATGCGCTCTGCACAGACGAGGAGTGACACTCGGCCTTAACAAGGGGGGAAGTGCTGACACCCGCCACGGCACGGACGAACCTGGAGGGCACTGTGCCGAGTGAAATGAGCCAGACACTGAAGGACAGATCCGGCGACCCTACTCTATGGGGCAGCTAGAGAGCCAGGCTCGCAGAGACAGGAAGTAGGTGGCGGGCCAGGGGAGGGGAGGGGACTCAGTGTTCATGGGGACAGAGTGTCAGTTTGGGAAGACGGAGACGTGCCGGCGATGGAGGTGGTGACGGCTGCACGGCCGCGTGACTGTGTTCCATGCCCCTGAGCCGTGCGCCTGAAGGTGGTTAGGACAGTCAACTGTGCTGTGTGCTTTTTCTGCCACAATAAAAACATTGGGGAGAAGGGCTGAGGCACGGACACACGCTGCAGCGTGGATGGACCCCGAAAGCAGTCTCAGTAGAGAAGCCAGACACGAAAGGTCACTCTGTATGACGCCATTTACACGGGACGTCTGGAGAGTTGATAGGTGGCTGCCAGGTGGGCGGGCCGAGCGGGGCGTGACTGCTAACGGGTGTGGGGTCTCCCCTTGGGGCGACGAAAGCCTTTTGGAACGAGACAGAGGTGGCGGCTGCACAATATTGTGAATGTACTAAATGCCACTGAGCTGCGCACTTTAAGATGGCAATCGTAGGTTATGTGAACTTTAACTTAGAAAAACGAACAAGCAGACGAGACCAGGTTAGAGCCCGCGCAGGCAGGTGAGCGTGTTTGGAGACCGAGTCCTGGCGGGGTGAGCCCTGGGTGGGGTGTCAGGATCCTCCTCCAGCCGGGACCTCTCTGGGGGAGATGGAGTTGGCGGGATTCTCAGAAGGGGCCCCATGGATGCCCGTCCAGCGAGGCGGGGAGCAGCACATGTCCTCTGTGTCACGGGCTGACTGTCACCAAGCTCACACACTACACCCCCTGTCCAGGTGGGGGACGGGTTTCCACACACCTGCGGCCCCCGTGGAGAGAGACTTGTGTTTGTGACAGAGGCAAGGGGACAGATCACCCTCATGCGTAGGGACGATACGATCGGGAGAGGCTGACGTGGGAACAGGGACGCTGGCCAGAACTGCCTGTCATTCCCCGGGGCTCGGAGCCACTGCTCTGAAGTAGGGCACGGCCCCCCCGCCCAGCGGGACCCGGCCCGCCTGCGCCTCCCAGTGTTCAAAGGAAGAGACGCACTGGGACCCTAGGACGTGTCCTCCCCAGCGTGGCTCCTGCGGGGATCAGACGCGGCCCAGGTGGCGGCACCGGAGGAGCGAGGTGCGCGGTGCCAGGCTCTGCGGGGCCCGACGCCCCTCTCGAAAGCAGAAGAAAACCCGCGCTCAGTCTCTGCCCGTCAAGGGGAATGAGCCCCTTTGTACAAAACCCTCGGCTCAGCGGCAGGAAGGAGCACGGAGAATGCAGATGGGGCACCAAGCCCGAGCTGCAGGGTCCTAAATATTCCCGGGGGCGGGGGGCGGTCAATGCGCTGCCTTCATGCTGCCTCAGAGCCCGGGGCCAAGGCCAAGGGCTGCCATCTCTGACGTGTGCGCCGCTCCCTCTCAAACAGGGCCAGGCTCTCCTGGGCCACCCCGCAGCACGCGGCAGCCCGACCCCCAGCTGCAGACGGCAGCTGGATGGAGACCCACCCCCAGGTTCTCTGGCCCATGTGCCGGGGATCATGGGGGACACACAGGGGGAAGCCAGCCAAGGGGGTTGGAGTGCGCCATGCCGGGTGGCCCAGCACCTTCGCTGCACCTACGTGCACCTCTGGCCGGGGGGCGGGGCCGAGAAAGCAGCACATCTTACCTGGAGGCATCGAAGCTGTCGTACGAGCCGACCGTGTAGTGCCTGAAGAGCTTCTTGCTGCGGTCTGTACGGGTGTCTGCACGGGGGGAAGAGAAACACCACTTAGAAAAGTCACCGTCCCCAACGCCGGGACCACGCGAGGCTGGCCGGGCCTCTCGTCCATCCGACCGACGAGGCGTGAGACCCGCCCTCCTGGGGAAGAATCTGGGAGGAAGACGAGACTTGGGCCTGGGGCCGACTCTGCCAAATTCAGGGCACACATATGAACCCCAAGGCTGACTCCTGAAGAGTCAGGGGCTCCGTTCCAGAGGCAGAGTCCTGGGGTGCTCAGCTCACAGGGGACGCGGGAGGAAGCACTCTGCAAAGAAGACCAGGCCGTGCAAGTTCAAGTTCTCGCTGGGGCGGCAGCGAATCCGAGAGCCGCGGATGACTGCCTTGGGGGGGAAAAACGTTTACCGTTATTTTCAATTATAGTTGCTTTCTCCTAAAAAGAAAGGGGGGGGAACCAACCCCCCCAGGAAACCACCGTGATTAACGTTCCTGGTTAGGTTCTCTGCCTCCTTACTCATCAGATTCAGTCATAAATTTCCCAGGAAATGATCTGGACGATGCAGTAAGATGTATAAGACAGCTTGGGGCT
The DNA here is from genome assembly GCF_902729225.1 of Pteropus medius. Taxonomy (NCBI): domain Eukaryota; kingdom Metazoa; phylum Chordata; class Mammalia; order Chiroptera; family Pteropodidae; genus Pteropus; species Pteropus medius. The sequence goes on along the minus strand of NW_024350923.1, from coordinate 2,335,299 downwards.
GCAGGGGAAAACCCCACAACGACACAGACACGGCGGGTTGTGATTTACTGTTTGCATATGTCCCCTCCCCCAATGAAATCTCCCAGACAATATCCTTTCTAAACCCTGGGAAAAAATATAGACAAATAATGGACCGGCTTCGGGAAAATGGCCAGAAGTCCCACTTAAGGCCCTGGAGCCCTCTGTGTTGTCAGCCTCCTCGATCTCACATTCCCAGGAAAACGTCACTTTACTCCGTCCCCGAGACACACACTTTCAGTTCCAAAGCGGACACACGTCAGGGCACTGAGAAGGGTCAGTGTAACACCCTTTGGCCGCTTTTATGCCCAGAGGCGGCTGGCTCAGCAAACACGCACGCTCCCTTTCTACGCAATGTGGAGTGGCCTCTGGGAGGTGGGGGGAGGAGTGGGGTTCAGCCCAGGACTACATTTCCCAGCTGCCCTTGCACCCAGGCACGGTCATGGGACCGTTCCCCACCAATGGAATGTGAGCACATCCCATTGCAAGGCGGGGGTCCCTTCCAAGCTCGGCTTCTATGGAAGCCCGGGTGCCCTCCCTACCCTTTCTTTCTGCTTCTCCCGGCTCTAAGCTGGGGCTCCCAGGCCCAACAGCATAGTGGGACCCTCGAGGATCCCGGAAGAAGCCTGGTCTCTGTGCACTGAACTGGTAAAGTAAGAATCAAAAGTCTCTCGCATTATGCAGCCCTCCAGGGGTTCACGTGTTACAGCAGCTCACACAGCCTAACTGCCACGCGGGTGGGGCCCCCTGTGGCTCGGCTCCCACCCGCCCGTCCACTCCTTCCCCGTCACTCTCCCTCGGGCTCGGACAATCCCCTGAATGGCGACAGCGTCATGGCTGCGGTCACCACCGCCAGTCACCGTGCCCCAGGCCCTGTTCTCGGCATCCGCTCCGTGGACACTCACGGCCTCCCGGGGGTGCATGCCGCTCTGCAGGCCTGACCGCGTCCGGCCAAGAAGGCCCCTCTGCCTTCCGCTCCCTTTCACGACCCCCTCCGCATCCACGCTCAGGACCCTGGGTGCCCACCCTGGGGGGCTGGCCAGCTACGTCCATGTCTCTGCTGATTGTCACTGTCTTCGTCCTCACCAACGTTTATGGAGTCCTTCCCCTGGGCCACGATTTGTGGCCATCTGGGCTCATGCCCTGACTGGCCACAGCAGCCCAGTGAGAGAGGTGGGACAACTGGACCCATTTTATGGACAGCGACGGTAAGGACGGCGAAAGTCACACCGCCTAAGTGGCAGGTCCAGGATGAGGACTTCAGCGGCCGACAGCACCTTCGCGCAGGCTCGGAACCACCACACCACACGATCTGACCCCCAGGAGAGGCTCCGAGGACCCCGTTCTCGACGGCGCTCAGGGCGGGGACTGGCCTGATTTCTCCGTATCGGCCCCAGCATCTGGCTCCTGCCAGACACCCCATATAAACGCATGCTGACCTCACCTATCCACTGTACGGTCAGCAAATAAACACGCGCCACACACCATTGGCGTGGGCTGAGAACACGGCGCCCCCACCGGGCCGGGCCCTGGTCCTGCCACGCTGCACGCACCTCCCCTGTGCCTGGCACCTGGACCCGCGGAGCCCAGATGTTTGGTGCCCTTCCCCTTCGCCCTGGCGTCCTGCATCGTGCATATGTTCAACGCTAGTTATCATTTATCGAGCGCAGCTGGAAGCCAGGCCCTGTGCCCCCAATGCAGATCAGAAGGAGACTCAGAGGGGCGTGGCTCAGCTCTGCTCTCTGGGGGTGGAGCGAGGATGAGGCCCGAGGGTGCCGCCCTCCCGTGGGAGAGAACACGTGGGCCGGGCTGGGCCGGGCCACCGCTGAGACGTCCATGTGGGGCCACGTCGGTCTGAACCGCTTTGCGGGGTTCGGCAGAGTAGCTCATGACCACGGCGCCTGGCTGCTCTGCTGTTCTTAATCTTAATTGCATCTGCTGCTTCAGCTCCATGCGGCAGCTTTGTGCTGGTCGTCCAGGGAACTGCCGGGCGCGGAGCGCTGATTGGTGCCGGTCCCTGGCTGAGGTCGGAGGGTCCAGGTTCTAGGAGTAGAGTGTGTGCAGTGAACGTGTGTGTGCATGTGCGCGTGTGTGCGCGCACACGTATGTTTACCAGGCAAAAAAAATGTTTCAGAAAGGGAGCTGCTTCCGGGCGAGGTCAGCTGGCCGGCGGTTCCGACGTGGGGACTTCGTGGACCAAGACAATTTTAAACAAAGGAGGGCCAGGGTGTAGACCAACACAAGACCTACCGAGTTTTTAATTGGGCTCAGAAAGCACATTAAACAATACAGTTATTTTATGAGAGGAGGGGACCTCTAGGAGTCCTAACATCTCTGACTACTTTGTGAAAAACTCCCACGGCACAGGCCCCTGTGTCTTCTGTCCCTCCGTGTCCACACTGCTGCTATGGGACATGGCCCCAAGGGACAGGGAAGAGGTCCCGAGAGACACCATCAGCATCGGCCTCACCATCATCGCCGTCGCCACTATTATAACCACCACCACCATCATCGCCACCACCGCCATCACCATCACCAACATCGAAGGTCGCACAGCCCACAGTGCCAGTGTGGGCCTCTGACCCCAGACTCTGTGCCTCCACAAGGGGACGTCCACCAGGGGCCACGCCTGTTCCGTGTGCTTCACCTGCATGAGCCCAGTACTTTACTGTCCCTGGTCTACAGCTGTGGCTCAGAGAGCTTGAGTGAGTTGTCTAGGTTCACGCAGCCGGGGCGTGTGGCAAAGCCACTGCCTAGCACAGTCTCGGGGGTCACCGTCCACTCTGGGTCTCAGGTGGCCTCCTCGCCCTTGCCACGTCCTGTGGCCGTGGCCTTGCCTGGCCTCAGTTTCTGACCTGGGAACAGAGCAGGTGGCCTGGATGGATCTCGGGACCCATCCCCCACCGTTGTGGTGTGCACCTGACATCACGCCCAGGCTCGGCCTCTGCCGGTCCCCTGAGACTTGCTGTCACTGTGCAGGGAGGTGGGGCTGCCGGCTGCCCGGGCTGACCCCTTCCCAAGGCTCAGTGATGTAAACGTGGATCACAAATACAACCCGTGGCCTGGGCAGAGGTGAGGTAGGAGGAGGTCCCAGGCCAGGCCAGCATCCTTGTGGGTCAATGACAACAAGGGACACTGGGCTCTTCAGCTGGAACTCCAGCTGCTACGGCAACTTTCCAGGTCATGAGATGAGCAGCCCCTGCAGCCCCGCCCCTCTCCCCTTTAAAACTGGGCGGGGGTGGGGCTGTGCCCGGCCTTGCACCTATGACAGGAATGGCCCCGCTCTGCGTCTCTGGCTCTGCCCTGCCCTTGCCCAGCACCGGAGCCGAAGGGCAAAAGGAGACACCACACGCCAAGCTGTCGCGACCCTCCCAGAATGCCTCTGTCCTGCGGAACCGTGGTTAAGTGGGGCTTGTCTTTAAAACCCCACAGTTCCAGGGCCCGTCAAGGGCAGACGCTGGGCTCCTGCTGCCCGTCTCAGCACCAGGCAAAGGGACAGGCGTCCCGTCTTCAAGGTCCCCTGTGGCACAGACCTAGAGAAATGGGCCTCGGGGGCGTCTATGGGGCTTGGCCCCTGCTACTGCCGGCAGCTGTCTGTCATTCCGATGGGTCTGTGAACACACGCGGGGAAAGGCTGCAAGCCCGTCCCACCTCAGGGTCCCGGCTGTGGTCAGAGGTCCCGACGGAAACCCTCGGCCCCGCGCCCAGCTGCTCCCCACACCCTGTGCCATCATCGCCCTGTCTTCCGCCTGCATACGCCCTTCCTGTCCACGTGGAGAAGACGTTCCTCTTCTCCTGGGACTGTGCCTTCCTTGGTCACTGGGGGACCAATGCTTTCCCAGTCCCCTCTCCCCCTCCCCCCGGCCCTGGGCTCCAGTGGTTGTCATGGGAGCCTGGTGAGCCATCTCTCAGAAGGGCACGTGACCCTGGCTGGGACAATGAGGTCCCAGTCCTGTCCTGGGATTCCAGTTCCTGAGGCCACTGTGAGGGGACAGGCTGCCTGAGAATGACCCGCAGGAGGACAGCAGAGCGGCTGGGGGGAGGGGGGAGGGGATGGAGAGAGAGCACCACAGACAGTGACTGCCCCAACGACACGGTGGCCCTCCTGCATGCGGCCGGCCTGGCTTTTCAATTAAATGACCAAATGCCTTCCCTTTTTGGCTTAGGACAATTCAGCTTTCCTGGTTTACAGCATAAAGAGCCCAGAAGACCCTGCAATTCGCTTCATCATTGTGATGCTGTACCCACTGGCCCGGACACAGCCATGAGCCGTGGCTCACACACGGATCGGGTGTGCTACCTCCATTCTGGAGGGGACCACCCCCCTCACCACGTACAAGGCTGTGGCCCAGGTGGGTGCAGGCACTGTGCTGGACGCTGGACCCTGTCTCCAGTGAAGGATGCATGGCCCACGTGGGGCCTGCTGGCCTTTTTCTGAGGTTTTCTGAGGTCTGGATGCTGAAGATGGCGATCGTGGCTTTGTTATGGAGTATGAGGTCCACGGACACGGGCTGTGATCAATTAGTGACTGTCACACCACACTACAGAGAGCACACTGCAGAGAGAACCGGCCTGCGAGTGTGGCCAGCACACAGCGGGACACGGGGCCGAGAGCTGGGGGTGGGGACAGACGAGCACGGAAGGCTCGATGCCAAGATCTTGGCTGTGGCGGTCACTGAGACGACTCATCCAATATTTGTGTTTTTTTTTTCCCCCTGAGCAGGTGGTCAGACGGATCCTTGAAATTAGTTTTGGACAACGAGTTTTGAGAGAGAGTGACGTGTCGCTTCCTGGACGGACGGAACATTGAATTCCCAGTGCCGGAGTCCCCACCCCCACATGGTTTGTTCGCCCTTGGGTGTGGCAACCACAGCGCAGGTGACTATTCCATCGGTGTGGGTCCCCGAGCGAGCCCCTGGGACACAGGACATGTGGCTCCATGAGAAACAAATCTCCGTGGCTTTAAATCACTGAGTAGGGGATGCTCGTCACCCCAGCTATTCCTCGCTGAGGCTGACTGACGCAGACCGCACACGGCCTTCTCTGGCACGTGAGCCGGTCATACCACGTTTTCTCAAGCCCGACAGAGCTGGGTTTCTGTCACCAGCAACCAAAAGAATTCTGCCAAGTAGAGACGGAAAGACCCGATGAAAATCGAGGCGGAGGCCGAGTTTGGCCGCGGGTCCGGGAGAAGGCTCACGCCCCTAGGAGAAAGCGGGAAACCACGTAACGGGCAACGGAATGTGCCCGTTAGACACGGACAGACCACGTCGCAGCAGCGCGCACCTCGTGTGCTTCAGAGAGGGAGGCCTCTCTGCTCACGATGAAGGAGGCAGATAAACGACCGATCGAGGGGGAACCATTTACTCGTCTGTCTCCTCATCCACGTAGCGGCATCTTAAAGGCAAGAACGAAGCGGTGTGCAGCCAGCCCACCGCCTTGGCTAGTGCCAGGCTCTGTGCTTCTTCGGCAGGTGATTGGAAGTGTCCGCAGTCCCACACAGCTTGCAGGCCAGCAGTCACCCTCACCCTAGTCTAAGTGACCACCGGCTCTTGCCTGGACGGTTGCCTGTCCCTCCCCTTGGCCACCTGCTCTTCACAGAGCAACGAGAATAAGCTTTCAGAAACCTAAATCAGGTGATGCCACTTTGCGGCTTCACGTTTTCCGAGTTTCCCAGTGGAGTTAGACACGTCCCTCCGATGACGCTGGCCTGACACGATGTGGCCCCGGCTGCCTCTGCACCCTCCACCCCCCGCGTCAGTCTGTCTGCTGCCACCACCTCAGCCTCCTTTGGGTTCCTCGAACATGACAAGCTCCTCTGCCCCTCGAGGCCTTTGCACTTGCTCGATTCTTTCTGGAACATTCTTTTTCTGGCTCGAGTTTTACTGCACGGCTAGGTCCTCAGCTCCCGCAACACGGCCCGGAGCATAGTAGGTGCGTAATAATTATGGAGCCGCTGAGTGAAGGGATCGAACCAGAAGCCCTCGGACCCTTTGCTCCTCTCCAATGCTGGCAGTTTCACGTCCTTGGGTCTGACTGTGACAAGTTGAGGACGTGACATAGCAGAGAAGGCTGACGTTGGACAGCTGCAGGAGCGGAAGCAGCCCGCCCTACACACCGAGAAACGCGAGCTCTGGTCCTGACCCCGGGGGTGACCCTGGTGGTGATGCCGCCTCCCCGGCCCTCACCTTCTCAACTGCAAAACCGACAGGTGGATGAAATGACCCCAGAGGCTCTCTGCCTTCTCAACTGGACACGACTGGCGGCGAAGCTCCCCGGAGAGGGCCCCGTGCCGGCGCCCCGTGCAGGCAGTGCTTACGCGACGCACCCTGAGAGGGTTTCTCGGAGGACGGCCTAGAAAAATCTACACTGAAAAAAACCCTAGAAACTCCGTTCCGAACATCGCTTGTGTGAAAGGGAGTGACAGATTGCAACGCCGGGCTTCAGGCTGTCGGCGTTTAAAATAGCGCTTTACGTGGGGTCCCGTGTTGCGGTGGGTGGGGGGGGAGTAGGGAAGCCTGGACAGGGTGCTGGGGGTGACCCTGATGGCCTCTGGTCCTTGAGGGAGACTTTTCTGGAGGAGGAAAGAAAAAGCAGAGGAATTATCTCCAAGAAATTTATTAGGACTCGAAAGGCCAAAAAGTAATTCCCCAGGGTGGGTGGGAAAGGGGTGGTCTGTGGGGCCGAGAAGGCAGGCGCGAGGCCACACGCTGGCCCCTGAGCCTGAGCCAGGGACAGTCCCCTTGCTCACGAGATACCCGTGGGTGGAGAGGCAGGGACGGAAGGGCACAGCAGTCTGCATCTAAACGAGTCAGACGTGAGGGCGAGACCCTTGCCGGCTGCATGACGCTGGCAGCAAACCACCTTGCCAAGCTTTAGTTTCCTCTTCTGTGACATGTGACACGAGGCCAACAGCAGATCAGCCTTACAGCATCGTGAGGATGAAACGCGGCCACAGGTCTACGCAGGACGGACTAGAAAAATCTACACTGAAAAAAACCTCCTGTCCAGGGAGGCCGTCCAGGTCTGTCTGTCGGCCACGCTCCCAAAGCCCGCCTTGGTCTTTCCTGCCTAAAGCCCTCTCTTGAAAGTGTCCTTCCGTCCCCTGGGAACGTTTTCCAGGAGCTCTTGGTGATCAGAAGCCACAATCACCTTCGCCCTGAAGACAGGCATTCTGGGACGGAGCCTGGCCCCGGGGTCTGCCCGTCGACTCCTCTGGGGGCTGCAAGAACGCGGCCGATTCCAGCTCTCCCCACCCCCCAGACGGGCCTCGTCCTCCTCGCTGTGTCTCAGGACCCGCAGCGTAAGTGACATCCCGGAACACGCTCTGAAGACAGGCGAGCCACAGCCCCGGGCGACTTTTCAGCTAGGAAGAGTGCTTCCAGGGACCGCATCACACTGTCCCCTCTGCACCGCGGCAGGGGACAGAGGAGGAGTTTAAAGTCCACGAAGCGCGAAGAGAGGGCTGGCGGGCAGTGGACATCGCCAGCGGCACATGGGGCCAGTGGGGGCGCAGAACTTAAGACGGGTCCACGTCCTGCGCCCTGCCCCCGCCCCGTCCCCGCCGTGCCCCCAGGACGTCAGGCGTGTGGCAGAAGGACGAGGACCTGGGCGGGGTAACTGAGTCCCACGAACCTCCGTGCCGTGTGGAAGGGGACACGGGAGGGGTTCGAAGCCCCAGAAGGACCTGAGGTGCCCTGCTGGTCAGAGGACGGAGGGCCCACAAGAGCAGGAACGTGGGTGACCTGCCGGAGCCAAGAGCAGCCCTCTAATGGGCCGCCGGGGAACTGAACCCCACCCATGGCTCAGAGTGCTGGGGTGGCTTCTCCCCCAGAAGCTCCAGCTAAAGAGCTGCCCGCTGACGCCCCGAGGTGGGCCCCACAAGAGCCCAGCGCCCTGCCGACCCACAGAGCTGGGGGCTGATAAACGGCTGGTGTCAGGGCCACCGAGCCTGCGGTCACTTGTCACGCAGGGGGCAAACGAAGAGAGCGGGCTTACGGCGTTCTCTGGAGTTCTGTCTGTCCGCTGCTCTGAAGATTGAGCTTGAATCGCACCGGAAGGAGACAGAGACATAGGGACACGGAGGCGGAGAGAGGGAGGGGGCGTCCGGTGTCTGGGCGCCCCAACTCTCCCCGAGTCTGCCTTCTCTCGCTCTCATTCTTGGCTCCTAACCTCGAAATCACAGCCGTGGACATGCCTGGGATGGGGAGTGCCCGTCCCCTCACGTGGCAGTTACAGTTCCTGAGTGCCGCCTCCGGGCCTGGCTCCCAAGTCACGGAGGTGACCAAATGGCCCTGTGAGGCGTGTCCTCCATGCCATGTGACCGGGCTCAAGGGCGCCCAGCTGTGCGTCGTGGCTGAGCCACCCAGTCCTGCCCGCCAGCACCCTGTGTGCACATGGCTCTCGCCCACATGGCCCCCGGGAGCTGCGGCAGGTTTTCAATCAGCCCCAGTTCGGGCTGCGCCCCGGGCTGGGGAGCCACACACAGGACCGGAACCGCAGGGAGGAAAGAGATGGCCGATGCGGGCGAGGACAGAAATAATTCTTCTTTAAACCGAAGATGCCGACCGGCTCGTCACAAAGCAGAGGGACGTGCAGACGGGGGTCGGGGAGACTGGCCGTGGGTGGGAGGACAGGCCGCCTGGACGCTGCTTCGTGGGGCTGGGTTGGCGGGGCCGTGGGGCGGGGTGGTGGCAGAGGCCTCGGGGAGCCTGCACGGCCAGGGCCCAGGCCTGGCCCGCCACTGCCGCCACGGTTCTCCGCTGGTCACCGCCAGGCGGTGAAGGTCAGGGCCTGACCTCCGAGAACCGCTGGAGGAGAGGCACAGACCCCCGTGTGAACGAGGACACACACTCGTATCACGGGCTGGCTCGGGTCCCCCGTTCACCCGCACATCGGCTGCGGGTCAGTCCTCAGGCACCTTCTGGGCGCCCAGTATTGGCCTCGCACGGGATGGGGGTATAGAGGCAAACAAGGACCCTGTTCTCGAAACGCACAGACAGGCCTCACACCACCCTGACCTTGGGACAGATGTCTGAGTTTCCTGTGGCTGCCACAACGATCTGCCCCGAACTCAGAGGCCTGAAACAACAGAAACCTGTCATCTCTTGGCTGCGCACGCGAGGACCCTGACTCGGTCCCTGGGCGGCCATCATGGTGTGGGCAGGGCTGGTGCCTGCCGGGGACTCCGCAGAGGACCCAACCCGGCTTTTCCAGCTTCCGGAGGCACCCACACTCCTTGGCCCCCGGTCCTTTCCTCCATCTGCAAAGCCAGCCAGGGTGGGTCAAGTCCTCAAACCTGTCACTCCGATCTGAACTTTGTGCCTCCCTCCCCGATGTCAGGGCCCCTGGGCCCTCCCAGATTGTGCAGGATAAACTCCCACCTTCAAGTGGGCAGGCAGCATCTTCGATTGCATCTGAGACCTCACTGGCCCTCTGCCGCGTACCTAAGCGTATCCGCAGGTTCCGGGGCTCAGGACGTGGACGGCTTTGCGGGCCATCGTGCTGCCACCACACCCACGAAGAGACCGGCCCTCTAGAGCAGCACGGGTGTTTGTTAGTGAAGGAACTCGGAAATTTACTTTCAGGTCAGAAACCACATGAGTCAAAGAAAAATGGTTTTCTAGGAAACACTCAGCTCTAGTTCAGACTCCGCCGGAATCACGATGAGCTCAAGGTGGGTGCTCAGCCCCCCGACACGCCGTCCCCTCTGTGCTTCGGGGGATGGTCCCTTTGCTCCATGCCTGGCAGCCCTGCACGACGACCCCTCCTTCCGCTAACTGACTGGCCTGGCACAGACGACGGTCCTCCCCCCCAGGGGTCTGCAGAGCCATGCGCCCCTGGGCCGCGCTCTCATCCCCCGAAGCGTCTGGCGCCCGTGGGTGAAGCTGCACCAGCGAGCACCTGGGTCCTGGGTCGCCGTCGTCTCCCAGCTGCCTCCCCCTCAGTGCGTGTGCACGCGTAGGGTGTGTGTCACCTGCCCTCTTCACCCTACTGGCCCAGTGCTAGGAAAAACAGCCCCGGGCCACACATCTGGGGAAGGACCTGGTGGCAAGCGGCCGCAGGAGGCTCTCGAAAAGAGCCATGTGCTTTGAATTCCCCTGAAGCTGGCACGGCTGAGTGTGGGCACGGAGAATGCCGGCCGTCACCAAAGCCGCGGGACACAAACACCCTGGCACCAAATCTGCACTCGGAGACCCAAAGGCAAGGGAAGAGGTGCCGATGGCGGCCGCCTGCCCTTCTCCCGCCAGACACAAGCCTCCGGGGGGCTGGGCTCCCGCGGCATGGCTGTTATTCCCCGTCAGCCCAGCCCGCGGCCGGCTGCCCTGCAGACGACAGAACACGCCTAAGAGTTGAGTTAACGGGAAGCTGCCTTTGTAACTGTCACTTTACAAAGCGACACTTTACAAAGCCTCCCGGGCACAGCTGCGTCCCCCCTGTCCTGGAGCTAGCTCCGGGGCAGCGAGGTCTGGGCGCTGAGCAGCCGAGGTCCGCCAGCGCCAGCTCCATCTACTCAGCCACAGGAATGGCGGGCGAGGGGCACCAGGTGCGAGGGCGGTGGGCGGTGGGCGGTGGGCGGAAGGCAGTGGGCAGTGGGCTGGGCTCAGCACACGGTCAGAAGGCAGGAGGACCCAGAGGGAGGAGAGGCCGGCTCTGAAGCCGGCCTGGACCACAGGACCGGGGCAGGAGTCCCGGCGCCAGGCGCATCGGTGCTATCACGTCATGCGTGATCTGTGGACACTCGCTGCCCGTCATCAGCATCACAGGTGGCAGGTGGCCCTCGCCACGTGCCACTCAGTGCTCTAAGGGCCAGCACCAAGTCCCACATGACAAGCAGTATCATCCCCCACGAATGGGTGAGGAATCGAGAGCCGTGACGTTTAGCTGGGACTGGGACCCAGCCCAGGTGACCCGGTCTGCAGCGGGCGGCCCGGGGCCCTGGCCGGCACTGCGTGGCATGCCCGCCCTGTGCCAAGAGCATCCTCCCAGCACGCTCCGGCCGGCGGCTGCTTCCAAGGCCCCTCTGCTCCCTCACGGAGAGAAACGCCATCTTCCCAGGCTCCGTCCAGGAGCGGCCACAGGACCGCGCCTCGGCCAGTGCGGGGGGAGGGGCTCCCCTTCTGGAACCAGGCCCCTGCTTTCCCGTCTGGGACGCGGAGCTGGCTGGGCAGCCACACCGCCGCTTCGCCAGCACGAGGACGCGGGTCGGGAGGGGAGGCCGGGGTCGGGTCCTGCCGTCCCGTGGGGTGACGCGAGCAGAGCCCTCCGTGTTTAGGTGACGGTTCCAACCGCACAGCCTTGTGTCACCCAGTTCAGTCCCCAAAAGCCCCACGACACAGGCGTGGTGGTTACGACAGCCACATAACGGGGAAACTGAGGCCCGGAGAGGTTCAGCACGTTCTCAAGCCCCACGTCTGTGAGCCAAGGCGCTGGACTTCTGCCCGCTCCCTGCGGCAGCCACACCGGCTCGGGCCGCTCCACCCGGAGAGCACCGGGCTAGGCCGGGAAACGTCCAGGGTGGCCCAGCTCGCGAGGGAGGAGCCGGGATGCAAACCCCGGCTCTGTGACTCAGGGTCACGCCATGGCCACTGCATGCCCCCCAGGCATTTTCGAAAGGACGGGTCTTAGAGGTAAGTGGTTCCCCGTAGGGGTGCTTTCACGACAGCGACATCTGGGAACACCAGGGAGTACAGGAAAAGTCGGGGTCACGGGCTGCCCCGTTAAGGACCTCCGTTTGAGCCGAGCAGGGACGGGCCCAAGGTCACGCGGGGCGACCCGCCTCCCGACACTGCTCCCCATCGCTGCTCTGCCGGTCCACACGCCCCCTCGGCGGACGCCCCCGCCCCGGACCCAGACGCTCACATTGGGGGTCCGCAGCCCCGTTCTGCCCCCCTCGCTCCCCGTGCTGCTGCTCTCGGGCCAAGCGAGGCAGGGACACCGTGCCAGGGAGCGGTTAGAGCTCCAGGGTCACAACCGCGGCCTGTCCCGCGAAATCAGCCGGAAACGCCGCGCAGAAACCCGATGGCTGTCCAATGAGCTGGTTCTACTCTACAGTAATTAGAATATTAAAAAAAACACAACGGCCCAGGGCTGGTGGGGCGTTCCCTGCGAGGCGTGAGCGAGCGGCAATCTCCACGGAGCGACAGCCGAGAGCAAGAGCAGCGGGGAGGCGGGAGGGCTCCCTGCCCAGTCGGCCTGTCCCGGAACCGTCCTCGTGCCCCTCTCCGCCCAGAGGGGACGCTCGGCGGCTGGGGAGCCTGGATACCTCCGACCCCCGCAGCTCAAGGCCGGAGTGACCGTGGCCGAGGAGGGGCAGATGGCTGAACACACGAGAGGATCTGGAAAGGACTTTCGCGGCACTGGCCCGCCAGCCCGCTGTCCTCTCTGCCGTGCCAGGATGTCCGGGCAGACCCTCACCTCACGGCCCTGGCACGCTGCCCGCACCCCCCGTCACCCCCAACGGATGCCTCGTCTCAGGTCCTACTCCCTGGTGGCCTCTCGGCCCGGCCAGAGCACGAAGCACGGAACGATGAGAATTAGAGCGTCTGTCTTCAGGAAGCCTGTGCCGGGTGCATGTCATCATCCCCCCAGAGCCGTGGTCCCCAAGGTGAAGTGCAATGCCCAAGGGCACGCAAGTGGGAACAGCGGAGCTGGATTTAAACCCAGGAATGGATTGGGGGCGGGAGGGTTCTTTTTAGTTTTCTAGAATCTTTTTTAAGGATGCTGGCAGCTGAGGCTTAGGAAATAGGACACAGAGAGAGGACTTGTTGAGCTCAAGGACACCGCCCGGATGTGTGGGAAGACAGCAAGGCGGCTCGGCTTGGGATCCGGCACCTAGGTCTTGGGCCAACACCGTGGTGCAGCGTCAAGGGGTACAGCCCAGAAGGACCAGGGCGGGTGGTGGGTGGCAGGCCGGGCGGATCCTTTCGTGACAACAGATCACACGAGGACCCCCTGGCGATGACCCGACCACAATGCTGGCCCCTAGGGCTCTCGCTCCTTGCCACCCAGCGCTGCCACACATCACCGACAGACGCCAGGGTTAGCAGGCAGGCGAAGACCAGAGGGTGGGACTAGGGGTGGCAGTCACTGGGGTCTCAGCAATTCACGGCTCATTGCGCCCCAAAGCGACACCTGGGAGGGGGCCATCGGGGAGAGGCATCTTAGCTGACTAGGTCGCCGGAGCCCCCCGCACCCTGCACCCCAGCAAGCCAGTCGTCTCCTGCTCCCTCTGTGTCTGCGAGTGACAGGGAGCAGTCAGTGACAACCCACTACAGAAGTTGAATAAAGCAATGCGATCTGAAAACACAGATGGTGCTTTCCCGTCTTGACAGCTACGATGCCGGGAGCTCACGGTCTGTTTGAGGAGAAAAACGGCTCCCGGCCCACTGTCCCCGGTCTCTCTGAAGAAGCGCAGGCTGGACTGGGAGGAGGCACACCGCCCAGTCTGGGGGGCCTTGCCCCAGCTCGCCAGGTAAGAGAACACACAGGAACCCTGGACAGTCCACACATTCCAGTCACAGCAGCTCACCACGCACAAGCCCCCTCCCTGCCCCCCACATCTGAGTTTCACGACAGTGCTTACTAGCAACAGACGCTCGAGTTCGCCTTAAAAAACCCACCGGCCGCTCAGAGGGACTCTTCAGAGTACAGAAAGGCCATCGGGGTCCTGACAGAGCTGGGACGCCCGGGTCCCGTGGGGTTTGACGGCATCTTGACGGGCCCTCTCCATCGGAGGCAGAGCCGTCACGCAAACAATGGCCTTCTGCGGGAAGGCACACGACCAGAAACACGGATCCTGAAACACGCCAGCGCCCCGCAGTGCCACCGTCCCCCGAGCTCTCGTTAGAACAAAGGCCCCGCACGCCAGCCTGGGGCAGTGTCGGGGGGCGGCCGCGTACCTCCGAAATGAACTTTCTTCTTGAACCGTGACGGCTCGGCCATCGTCTCCCGCCTGGGCTGTCACTCAGGCTGGCCCCGCGGCCCCGCTGGGCCCGCGGGCAGTCGGGGGAGCCGGGGCAGCCGGGGTCCACGGGGCGGCTCCATCTGCCATTGTCTGCTACTCCAGCGGGAAGAAAGTTGCCCCTCTCCGGGGTCACGGTCGCGGGAGAAGACGGGGGAGAATCGGAGGACCGAGGTCGACGGCCCCGGAGCGATTCATCCACGCGGTGTCACGGACCTGACTTTCGGGGACTGCACGTCGGGATCGGCGGAAAATCCGCTCATCTGACACAAGTTGTAAGCTCCAGATTGCAGCCCGTAGCCCTCCACTTCCCACTGCACTGGGGCCGGTCTTTTTTCCCAGCGCCGGTTTCCATGGTGATGCATCAGTCACTAGTCTAAGTACGGGTGAAGGACGCCTGCAAAACCAGTGCGATCATGCGTTAGCGGGGAGCGGGACGTGACTCACCCCGGCTGCTGGCACCGGCCGAGGCAGCGTGAGGGGCCGGCGTCCCCCTCGCCCCCTAAGCCCCTCTCATCTGTGACACTTGCTGCTTCTCCGTCTCGGCGCTGCGGGCCCCGCGCTCTGCAGCGGGCGGTGGGTGGCGGGGTCCGTTTCGGCCACAGGCCTCATCGCCGTGGAGTCGGTCCCGGCCAAGGGCACCCATGGGTGGGGCCTCCCGCCAGACCGTATGTTTCCTGGGAGGAGGCAGGGAGGCCAGGGACTCCGGGTGGCTTGCGGGGACTGGGGGGAATTCAGGGGTGCCCTGTGTGTTCGGTCTGGAGGGCGGTGGGGCCCCGCGGCACAGCCGGGGCTCGGGCTGGGGCTGGGGGCCGAGCCGGCACCCTTCTGAAAGGGGTCCCCTTGCCTCTCCGCTCTCAAAGTGCCCCCCCCCGTCCTGTTCCCACGGGGCGGGGGCTCGCCTCCCTCTTCGTCATCGGTCATCACTTGCTTTTCTTAGATAGCCACTACGAGCTCGCCGTGCGGCCTCGGGCAAGAGCCCTCAGCCTTCCGAGCTGCGGGCTTCCTGTCGGTGAGAAAACGCATCGGAAGGGTCGGAAGGGTCATACCCCGGAGATGGGGGCGTGGGCGAGGCAGCGGCCACACCCCAGCATGGCCACGCACTGGTCCTGTTGTCAGATGGGGGTGATGACGAAGTAGCCACACAATGGCGTGTGAAGAGGGGAGCCTGCCACGTAGCAGGCTCCCAAGAAGGACACTGTTACCTTCCTTATTTTCACTGTTCATGTGACGAGCACAGCAACCTGGCACCTGGCCACTCGCTGTGACGTGGCTCCTGCAGTGCTGCCCAGGCGTCACGTGTGGTTCTGGGCACAATTCACCTTTGCCTTGTTAACCCACCCACTTCAGAATAAATGCCCCGTGAAGCTTCAAAGAGGAAGAAACTGGGCCCAGAGAGGGTAAGAGACTGGCCCAAGGTCACACAGCCAGGTCAAGGTGAGCCTGGGACCGGGACCTGGGTCTCTCGACGTAGTTCTGTGCCCGTCCGCCCCCTGCCTCACACTCTTGGGGACACAGAGTGTTATGGCGCCCTCGGCACGGGCCTCAGTTGAGTGCCAGGGAAATGTGGGTCTCTGATTGGGCATCCTGGCACGTCTTGAAGCGTCCCTGATCCCGTCCGCCTCGCGCAGTGGGTGGGACGGGCCTTCGGACCTCGGCAGATCCCTTCCACTGAGGCACCAGGGTCTCGGCGTGGACCAACTACACGCTGAACCAGCGTCAAGGGAAGGACAGCCTTTGCAGTGTCCAGACAATGACTGACGGCTCCCGAAACTACGCCGCTGGTGCCAAGGGCGCGAGTGTGGTGTGCGGGCGAGTCCGTGACATTCGGGGCCATCGCGGTGACTCTGTGCTGTCTGCTTTGTTTTCTACTCTGGAGGCACCCAGACCCCCTTGCTGGGGCGACAGTCAGGCTCTGGTGGGGGGCCCCTGTGTCACCCCGAGGGTGGAGGATGGGATGTGCCGTTGTCCTGTGTGTCCCTGGCAGGGGCTGGGCACCCAGCAGTGTCCCAGGACCCAAAGACCCCAAGAAGCATCTGTTCTTTTTTTGCTGTGACCCTAGAGGCCATGGTGGCTTTCTGCAGTGACCTCACTCACCCTTCTGCTCCTCCTTCTGAGACTTTTGAAACCCACTTCCTGAATTCCAAGCCCTCCGTTTGCTTGTTTCTGACTGGGCGCTGATTCGTAAAGGGTATGAGACGAAGATTTTAGATGCATGGGTATTGTGCATGTTTCATGTAAGAATTTCACTTAGAGACGGTAGAGGATTCTGACACGTAATTGTTTAAAACAACAGGTGTGCGTGTCTCTGAGAGCTGAGAACCACGGAGATACGGGGAGAGACGGTTTCTTAAAGGGCTGAGAACGACCAAGCTGGAAACACAGCCAAAAACTCCGCCTCTGGCCCCACAGCAGCCACCTCGAAGGCGGATGGAGCTCGAACCCAAGATTCATCAAAAGAATCTCCTGGCTCAAAAGCAGGGCTTACGACTTAGAAGTGTCGGCAGTGTACGGCGGACCTGGGAAGACGCCGAGCCTCCTGAAAAGCAGGTTCTGGACGAGCGCAAGGCCTTCCGAAGGCAGCTCGGCGGCCAGACAACCCGACGTGGACACCGGAGCCCCGGGCCCCGTTTCCCGTTCGGCGCCCGGTTCCTTCTCCTTTCACGGGACATGGTGCGAAGTACCATCTGACCCGCTTCGGGCTGAGAAGCACGCTGACGGTTCCCGCGCAGACAGCCTGTGAGGTGGCCCCTCGGATCCCACCACTCAGCACGGTGGCATCTACCTGCAACTGGTTCTAACCAGCAGAACTGGGGACAGGATGGACGTGAGCACGCGGCTATGTCCTATGCGAGACTGCAGCACCCTCCTTGCTGGAGTCTCTGGATGAAGCGGGTGACCATCCAGGGGACTCCTGCTTGGCAGGAAGTGGGGTGGCCTCTGCTTGCTGAGGGGGGCCAGCAGCCTCCAGCAAAAGACTCGAGTGCTCGGTCCTAGCGCTGACTTGAGACAACGACCGGAGACAGCTTGAACGTGACCCTTCCCCGGTCAGGCTTCCGAGTGGGAACACGGCCCTGCCGCCGTGCCGAGTGACGCCCGGCAGAGGACCCCGTAAACCACAGCCACGCGGACCTCAGAGACCGAGGTCACGAGCACGCGTTTGGGGCTCTCAGCTCGTGGTCACGCGGTCACACATCCCGTTCGGGCTCGAGAGCCACGACGAGACCCTTGCTTTGGGTCACGGACGCCAAGGCGGTGGGTGGGATTCTTCTAGCGTCCACGAGCGCAGAGACAAGAGGGTGTGGGCGGAATGCACGAGAAGCGCATCTAAGACGCAGACGCGGGCGGTGCCCAGACGCGGGTCCCTGAGCAGCTCTGACGGGCCGGCCGTCTCCCGGGCACCGCTCCGGCACGCTGGGGACAGAAATCGGGGATGGAGCCTTTCCACGGCTTAAGCCCTGGCCTGGTCAATAGACGATAAAAAAAAAAAAACCCAAACTCACGACAAACCCTGGTCTCCTTGTCAAGAAGCCCCGTTATCACGCTTGATCGGGGGAGAAAGAACCAACGGTGGAGCAGCTACGCGTGTGCACACGTGCGTGTGCATGTGTGTGCGTGCGTGTGCACGCACATGCCCGTGTGTGCACACACACGCACAGATTTCCCAGGAACTACGCGCGGCAGCCAGAAGAATCGCGGTGACTGCGTGAGCCTCCTCAGAGCACTTCTGCGTCTTTGCTGGGCCGTCTTCTCCTTGGAGCTGTAGCTCCAAGACAGATCAGACAACGTGCAATCTGGAGGATGCACGAGGCAAGAAACCTGGGCGGCCAGACCGCGGCCACCAACCACTCCCCAGATCCAGCCCGGGCAGCTCCGTGTCCAGACCGAAGGCCAGCGGCGGCTGGAAGCCATGCTGACTCTGCGCTCAGCGTCTGGGGCTGGACGCTCCTCTCACGCTCCAACAAGCTGACGAGGCAGTGGACACTGGCCAGAGCAGGTGGCTTGTGTGTTTGTGCCCATGCACCCCTACGGGAAGGAGACATTTGAGGAAAGGTCCCCACGGCAGTGAAAACAAAGCAAATCCAAATTTCAGTCCTCGGGGAAGGAAACCCACATTTGCCGAATGCGCTCTGTGTCTCGAGAGCTTTCACAGATGAGAAAGTAAAAAAGAAAAAAAAAAATGTATGTGTTTTGGAAAATGGCGCTTCAAAGCCTGATGCTTTTTTTGGGGTAAAAAAAAAAATCCTTAAGCTACAACTATTGTAAGGCTGTCATTAGCCTAAATAACACAGGCAGAAATAAGTGCCGCTGAGCGTGCCGAAGGGGGTTGGTTTCCCTGCACTGTGTGGAATTTTAGTGAGTAAATGTTTTCCTACAATATTCGTAAATGCCGCTAACTCCCCAAACCAGCAACATTTAACTTATTTGCAGCTGGTTCTGTGTCATATTTAAAGTGAATCATTTTGCAGCATTTGGGGACTGTGCGAAGCCATGTGGCAGGAGGAATTTCCTCGGATGTCAGAGTAGGGAGATGGAGAGCGAGGGTCTGCCACGCGTGCAGCGGCCGGGGCGGGCCCTCTACGCGTCCGCTGGCGGCCTCATCCCCACGGTGCCCGCTCACAGGGTCAGCGCTGGGCCCGGTGCCCGAAAGGGCTCGTTACGAAGTGGCTCGCTCGGACCACTGGGCGTCGCTCACACGACGTGACCCCGACGCAGGCTGCTATGCCACGAGGGTGTGGACAGGACACGTGGCACTGCGAGCCTGGACACGTCAGCATCGGCGCCTCAGGGTAGGCCCTCTGAGGACCCGCTTCCTGCCAGCCACCGCGGGCCACCTCGGGCACTCCGTATGTCCAGCCTCCCATCCTGGGGGCGCCCCCGGTTGCCTCTTGCAGGCAGCCAGAATGGGACACGCTATGAAAGAAATAACACCTGTGAAGTGCGGGGAAGCGTAGTGACCCCCAGCCTGCAGTGCCTGTGCCCGTCTCCACAAATGCCCACAACAGGCTCGCTCTCGTACCCTGTGCCGCCTGACAGCCAGTGAGGCGCCTCCGAGGGCCACAGCCCGCGTGGGGGTGTGTGAGGTCACACGGCCTGGCAGGGCTGGAGCGCTGGTCCCCACCCCAGGCGGTTCCCGAGCTCGGCAGGGCTTCTCAGAGCCGCACACTCGCATCCGGTGTGCAGAGGGCTCTGGATGCTCCTTCCTCAGCCCCCTGAAGGGACGGGCACCTCGTCTCCTGGCCTTCCCACCCAGACCCCCACAGAGAAAGCAGCTGGACGCAGAGGCCCCACCCACTCACTGCCCGCCAGCATCTGGGAGGGCGGGCTCTCTGGGCTGCGGAGCACCAGTGTCTCAAAGGCCGTGACAGCAGAGGTCCGGCTACTGGACAGGCCCAGACACTTGTCAGGCCACCAGCGCGTCATGGAGCCCTGGGCGCCAGGATCCAGGCTGGCGACTGGAGAGGAAGGTCACTGGCCCCTGGCAGCTCCCACCCAGTTGGGGAGGCAGATGAAATTAGACTCCCCTGTGATCAGGACTTAAGGCTGAGCAGAGCCGGTGGGAACCAACGGGCAGCAGCGAGCGTGTCTGCCCACGAGCAGCACCGGAGGGTTTCGGGGAAGGGGAGCTGAAGTTTGCCCAGAAGGTGGTGGGAGCCTTCGCAAAACTAGCTGCCTCTACCCTGCTCCCTGCATCTGCGCCCACCTTCGAGAGACAAAGCCTGCTTGCCGGCCCTCGAATCTGGGCAGGCTCTGTGACTCTGGCCGACAGGAAGCGGTGTCAATGACACGATGGCCATCCTGAGGAGACTTCGAGACACCTCGTGTGTGTCCGCTCGCTCCTAGTGCTGCACAGCGGCCATCGATAAGGCAGAGCTGGCCTGCTAGGCAACGAGCCACGTGCGCCCGGTCACCCCCGCCAGCTCCCTGGCTATTCGCCAGCTACCACTGGAGATGGGAGAGGGGTGGCCAAGAACAGCAGAACCTCCCAGCAGAGCCCAGCCAGACTGGCTCACTTACTCTCTCACGTAACCCTGAGATAAATGGTTCCTGTTTCTGACCACTTTGTTTTGTAGCAACTGCTAAGTGTTACATTAGTTACACGACTTCGACTTCGGGCAAGTCACTCGATCACTTAGCAACAGTTTCACCATCTGTAAAATGGAGATGATAAGGACTGGCCCTTGCACCGAGTGGAGAGCAGAGTGGCTGTGTCACATGGGAAACTGTGAGAATGCATCAGGGATTCTAGAGCAAGGCAGCCGGTGGCGGAAGCACCAGCATCGGAAGGCCGTCCGGCGAATGGGGGGCGGGAGGCTGGCCAGCGCTTCACGTGTAAGCGGCTACGTTCGGTGTCCTTTCCTGGAGAGTGGCAGAGCCATCTGGGGGGCTCGCCGCATGGAAACTGAGTGCTCGCTGACTCCTGTGTGGTGGGTCATATGCTCCCTGATGTAGGAGGGCAGCACGCGTCCTGGAGCCGGGGGTGGCGAGAGGGCTCGGGACTCCCATTCGGAGTCACCTCCCGGTTTCTACCCTCGGACAAGACCGAGCCCCTTGCTAAGCTGCTTCCTTGCATGTAAAACAGATGCCGCCATCCCAGTCTGCACCCTGATGGGGACAGGCACGAGGCAGAAACGAGGCCACCCAGGCCAACGTGGGCGACCACGCCGTGTTAGGACTTTGGGCAAATGGCCTCCTGAGCTCCTAGGAAGATCAGCCATGTCTGTGACATGTTCGGCTGGTGGCTCGGCAGAAACCCGACTTCTCTCGCCCAGGACGAGCTATGGGGCCGTGGGCCGATCTGCGTTTCTGTGCGCAAACAGCCGATGAAGACAAGGATGCCTGCAGAGCGACAGGGTGACTGTGAATGTGGCCAGGGAGGTCTTCTGTTTTCCCGGCTGGCATTTTCCAGAAGTTATCTGAAGGCTGGACAAAGGCGTTTTCCATGTTTATTGTTCTGTGCTGCAGATGCTTTAAATCAGGAGAATAAACACGCACACGCGCTCGGTGTCAGCGCGAGAATGGGCAGGTGTGCTTGGAGCGGCTACTCTCTCTGGCTCCCTGTTTACTGTCACCATGGAGACCGGGCGCCGAAGCAACCGACTGGCAGAGGGCAGTGCTTGGTTACTAATGCTCCTTATTCTGCACCCAGCGAGTGCCCAGGGCACTCCGTCTGCTCGCCAAGGACATGGCAATGTGGCACGCCCCCAGAATGCAGATGGGACTTTGCAGGAACCCCAGAGGTGCCACACGGTCGTCTGAGATTCGGGAGAAGGGGCAGTAATTCCTGCTTGGCCGGTGGGCTGGCTGGAGGCTCCGAAGCGATCACAATCCATTTGGTGGAAGGTGTCCCCTCCTGACTGCCCGTTACTAACTCAGGACAGTCTGGCAGCCAGCCCCTTGTCTCCAGTCACCACGCAGACTTGGGATGGCATTAGCAAAGTGGAGTCAGTTTCCAGGGCTCCGAGGAACCGGAAGTGACACCTGCAGCTCTGGGAGGTCTGGGCGGAGTGGGGCGGGGCTCCTTAGCCTGATGTGTCTGTGCCCCATCAACACAGCTGTCTGCAAACAGACGGGTCAAACACACTCACATTCGCTCAGCACAAAGTGGGCTCTCTCCCCAAGGTGTCGCGTCAGGATTGCTAGGCGGGCCCCACTCAGGCTCGCTTGAAGGAGAAGACGAGTCCCCAGCACTCGTCACGTGTGCCCACTCCCTCCGCACGAGAAGGGCTGAGGCTAAAAACACCTGAAGGGGCTTGGGGGGCGAGCCTGGCGCCAACACATGCGGCTGTGAGGGTGAGCCTCCCGATGTGAGGGGCTCAGCAAGGGGAGCCCCACAAACGGCCTCACGGCGTGTGGCTGCACGTATGTGAAGTGTCCAGCATGGGGGGGGCGTCCCACAGAGGCAGGAAGGAGGTCCTGGTTACGGGGGCGGACGGAGGGGAGGTGTGTGCCTGCTAACGGGCACGGGGCTTCCTTAGGGGGTGGTCAGGAACTAGGCCGGGGTGGTGGGCGCACCGCTGTCAACGTCCCCAGTGCTGCTGACTGCGCACTTTCAAAGGGTGACTATTATGGCATTCGGATCACATTTCAAAGTATTCAAAGAAACAAACAAACCCCCAAAGGCACACGGGTGCCCATGCCAGATGGCCTGGGTTCCAACCCTGCTCCGCTGTGGACAGCGGCTCGGCTCGGGGCAGGCCGGTCAGCCTCCGCGTGGCTCGCCTTGCCTGTGAGGCCACCCGCCACGTGCAGGCGCGCGGGGCCCGCTGAGGAGCTGGCAGTGACCTCGCGCTAGCTGCTATGACTTTCTTGCTCCTATTAATGCCCTTTGCAGTGTGAGGACCCTGGCCCCGGGCTGTGAGTCCCCTTCCCATGGGGGCCCCTAAACATCCTGGAAGAGCACGCAGGCCGCTCACATTCCGTCGCACGCCTCCCGGCCACGTGTCTCCTGGCTCGTTGTCGCCCCTCCCCCACCCAGCCCTGAGCCGCCCCGGTGTGATGGCCCCGTCCCCACAGACCGCATGCCTCAAGAACGCGGGTGCCACAGGGGGGCCACCTGCTCCCCAGCCACGCAGGGTACGCCTCCTTTGCCCCATTTCCCACCTCGCTCACGCCCCATGAGCAGCTCTCTGCCCAGCTCAGGGTGCCCAGGCCCTCTCCTCTCAACCCCGGTTCCTCCTGGTTGTTTATTTCACCGAGGTGAATTCACACCACACAAGACCAGGCATTTCAAGGAGCAGCATTTAAAAGCATTCGGGGCATTCACGGGGTGGCGCGACCACCACCTCTCTAGTTCCAGAACATTCCACCACCCCAAAAGGAGACACCGGACCCAGTAGCGGTCACTCCCTGCTACAGACTGAATTGTGTCCCCCATACTCATATGTCGAAGCCCTAACCCCAAAGGTGACTATAACTGGAAACAGACCTTTTTGGAGGAATTAAGGCTCAATGAGGTCGTAGGGGTGGAGCCCGGACGCGATGGGACCGGTGTCTGTAAGAACAGACAGGGACCCCAGAGCTGGCTCCCTCCATGAGGCACAGAGGGGCCGTCTGCACCCCGGGGCAGGGTCTGCTGACACCTGGGTCTCGGACTTCCAGCCTCCAAGACGGCGAGAGATCAGTGTCCGCTGCTCAAGCCCCCGCCTGCGGGGCTCTGCTCGGGCCCCCACGCTGACCGAAAACCCCCTCCTCCCCCAGGGCCCGTGGGCGGCCTCGCATGCCTGGTTTCTTGCACTCAGCACGTTTTAAGGTTCGTCCACACTGGAGCCCGCGTCAGAGCTTCCCTCCTTTTCATGGCTGAGGGACATCCTGCCGTCGACAGAGACCACGTTGTGTGTGGTGTGTCCGTCCTCCCCTGGCGGACCGCGGGTTCCTCGCACCTCGGAGGGGCCGTGAACGGTGCACTATGGGCACGCGTGTACGTGCGCCTGTTCGCACAGCCGTGTGAAACTCTCTGGGATCTTCTTTCCTGGACCTTCAAGACAAGATTTCATGCCAGCTCTCGCCAAGGCACCCAGTGGTGTCCATGCTGCGGAGGCAAAGGGTCGATGGGGGGTCTTTGCAGGCACTGCCCCTCTTCTTGCTGGACACCCTCAGCAGGGCTTGGCTGTACGGCCCCATGTCCTCACTCCAAAGGGAGCCCCAGAGCCACCGCTAGGAAGCCTGACCGTCACGTCGTGCCTCTGCTCACAACCGCCATCGGCCCCACACGTCGGAACAAAACCCAGTGTCCTCCCTGCGGCCCTCAGGCCTCACGAGCCCGGTCAGGCCTCTGACCACCTGCGCTTCCCCTCCCCCTCACGCGACAGCCGCAAGGCTCCCCTCGCTGGCCCCACGACTGGAGCCGTCACTTCCTCTGGGCCTTTGCACCTGCTGCTCCCGTGGGAATGCTCTACCCCAGGCTGGCGCGACTTACCCCTCATTTCCTGAGATAAATACCCGAGGCCTCGGGGCCACCCTCTGGCCAAGCCGTGCACAGACACCCACCTCCGCCACCCGCCGCCCCCGCCATCTTCCTGCTCGTCACAGGCATGCCGGCTCCCGTGATAGTACCTGGCGCCGGCACACCTTCGCTGAATGAACGAACGTGAGCGCCTTCTGCGTGTCAGACGCTGCGGGAGGGATGACTAAGCAGTGACGAGGGCACGGGCTGCCGGGGGAGACAGACACGGAGCGGAGCGTCACAACGGAGACGGGGAGACGTGTCACGCTCTGGGGAGCAGCAGGGACCAGGAGGCTGTGTGGGGGTGCGGCGGGGGGCACTCTGAGCTGGGTGCTGCGGGCTGCGTAGGAGCTCAGCAGGCGGTCCACACGAACATCGCTGGCGTATTTTCACAGGGGCGAGGGGCCGAGGGGCTGGATTACTGACAGGAATGTCCTACGAGCAATCAGTGCTCGGCGTGGACGGCCTTGTTCGACGCTCACTCCAGCCCTGCGCAGCGGGTGTGACAACCAACTGCATTTTAAGATGGGGATACTGAGACCTTGAGAGGGTCCAGCTCTCTCCAGAAGCTGCGTGACTATTTGAAGTGGAGCTGGGATTGGAACCTGGGGTCTGGCCTTAGCCACCACCGGCTCCCTGGTGTGGACCTGGGACAGGGAACTGCAGCCAGGGCTGCCACCCACTTTGTTGATGACTTTTTTTGGGACACAGCCAGCCCCGTGGGCCGGCGTATTGCCTGTGGCTGCGTTTGTTATGTGATGGGGTGGCCCACAGAGACCAGACACTCTCTGGCCCTGGGGACAGCCTGGCCCAGGGGCTGCAATGGCATCGGTCAGGTAACTCGGGGGCGGGTGGTACCTGCCAGTGCTGGGGCAGGGCCACCAGTGGAGGGGACACAGGGCACTCAGAGGGCGACCCCCAGCACTTGCTACCCCTGGGTGCCTTGCTGGGTCCAGCCTGTGCCTGGCCAACAGGGCACCGAGAAACAGAGTGGAGCTGGGTCTGTGCCGCTGACCTGCTCATGGCAGAGAGCAGGAGGGGCGGGGGTACCTCAGAGCCGGTGTCAGGGAGGGACGGGCCCTGAGCGTGCAGAGGGGCAGGGCGGGGACGCCAGGCGGAGGCGCAGCGGGCAAAGGCGCGGAGGCCCGGCCCCCGCACGGCTCCGTGATGGAGTATTTTCGGTTTCCTCGCAAGTGTTCTGCCTGACGCTTCTGAGCGGTTGTTGGGGAATCAGAACAATGGAACCCTGAGCGACGTTAACAGAATGTGCGTGAAGATCGCAGTGGAGAGGTGATGAGTGACGGGGCAGCGGAAAGAACGGCCGGGTCTCCTGGCCCAACGCACCCACGTCCGCGGTCGGGGTCGGCAAGGTGTGGTCAGGTTTCACCAAGCCGGAGCAGAGTCCGGGAGCCCCACGGACAGGGAGCCCCTCAGCTGAGTCCTGGTGGAGAAGCCGTGACCAGGGCCGATGCCTGGGCTGGGGATGCGGCATGGCCAGTGCTCCTGGGCGGGGAGGGAGGGCCGGCCTCAGCCAAGAGGCAAGAGGCTGTGGGACGGTGGCCTGTGTCCTGGAGGCCAAAGTGGCAGCCACCGATCCCGCCTCCTGGAGCCAAGAGGGCAGCCTGGGGACCAGCCCGAGTCACGGCGGGGGAGAGGGCTGTCTGCCCCTTCCGCGTGGCTGCCTGGAGGAGGAGGACCCTGGGGGAAGGTCTCTCTTCCACCGCTCCACCCCCCACCCCCAGGCTCGGGAGGGAGGCGGCCCTGCCAAGAACAGAGCACAGCCGCGGCTGGGAAAGGCAGGATATTTTAAGCAGCACATGGGGGAAACTCTGCGTTACCCTGGAGACGGGGCAGATGCCGGGTTGGGCGGCCGCGGCACATCTGTGCTCAGCGAGAGGCCTGCGCGGGGGGTAGCAGGACCTCTCCACCGCGGGGGTCAATGTGGCCGTGGCTGCCCCTGCCCTGCCCTGCCCTGTGAGGGACCCACTGACCCAAGGAACCCTGGGGGCCCTGGCTAGCCCTCTCCAAGCACGCGTGGCAGGAGAGTGTGCAGAGGGTGCCACGGTGGGATGTTGTTCTCACCTCCTTTGCCCTGGACACATACTCCTTATGACATGGCCTCAGACTCTGCCGCTCAGCAGTTGCTCCTGGCTCAGGCCACTTGCCTTTCTCTGGTCACCAGGGTGGCCTTCATCTTCGTTGAATGGTAGCCTCCTCCCCAGCAGGCCGCCTGAGACATGGCCAGGCCAGACCCAAGCCTGGCCCAGGTCTGAGACCTGCAGGTAAGGACCCAGCTGGCCCTGGTGGCACGGGGTGGCTGAGGCCTCTGGCCAGGACAGATGGGCTCTGAAACTAACACCTGCATTCACGGTCAGGCCACACGTGACCAGGTGGTGACCACAGGCAGGTTTGAAAGCTCGTTCACTCACCCCATAAATGGATGTGGGTGAGTGCAGTGAGTCAAATGGGGGGATCCCACAAAGATAGAACCCCACTGCAACCCCCGGAGCTGGCGATGGGGCCCATTTGATAAAGGGGTCTACAGATGTGAGTAAATTACGGACCTATGACAAACGTCTCTGTAAGAGATGGAAGGCAGGACATAGACGTACACAGTGAGAAGGCCGTGTCACCATGGCAGTGGACACTGGGGACGGTGCAGCCAAAAGCCAAGCATTGCCTGGAGCGGAGTCCCCAAGACCTGCAAGAATCAGGAAGGACACCCCTGGGGCCCTTGGAGGGAGCGAGGCTCTGTGACACCCGGACTGTCGGCTTCCAGAACTGGGGATGGATCCATTTCTGCTGTTTTAAGCCACCCGGCGCGGGATCATTCGTCACAACAGCCCCAGGTCACGGACACGGCGAGCCCCATTTGTCAAGAACTTCCTGGGTGCCAGGCGCACTCCGAGCACTTCACACGAAGGACCGACTCACTGGGTGGCCACGAAGCCCTCTGAGCTCTCAGAGGAAGGTCCTGAGGCCTCGGGGGCACAGGGCCAGGGACACGCACCTGGAGAGACGGGGACCTGGAGTGCGACTCTGTGCCGCGTCCGTGGGCGAGGCGGGTGCTTGGCACTGGGACACACGGGAGGGCCCTGCGCAGGGACCCTGGGGCGGTGGAGGGCACGTGGCCAGATGCTGCCAGTCTCCCTAAGTGCGGCGGGGAAGGTATGGGTGCAAGCACCTCAGGGCGGGCCCTCCGGGGCCCGGGCACCACCGCTGGGCGTAGCAGGAGGGCCTGGGTGCTGCCCGCGGAGGGGCGGGCTCTGCTTCACACGGCCTGGGGAGGACACGGGTGTCAGGGGTCTGTGCCCTCAGACCTGGGACTCGGGCCGCAGGATGCTCGGGCCGTCCACTCCCGCTCCAGCCCTTCCCGTTTGCGCACTGGCACCTAGCTCAAAGGCTGCGTCCATGGCGACGAAGGCTCTGGGCACAGACCCCTGATCCCCATGTCCTCCCCAGGTCGTGCCTTTACTGGGCTCCTCCACACTCGTCCATGGTGCGGTCCCCACCTGCCCCCGACGCCGACACCTTGCCTCTGATCTCTACGACTGAATGTTTGTGCCCCCGAAGTCCCCGTGACGAAGCTCTACCCGCAGTGTGAGGGCGTGAGCAGGCGGGGCCTTCAGGAGGTGGTCGGGGTGGGTGAGGGGACGAGCGACGGGCCCCCTGACGGGTCGGTGTCCCTGCAGGTGAGGAAGAGACCAGAGCTCGCTCTCTCTCCCACGTGAGGACACGGCGAGACCCAGCCTCCTGACGCCTCAGCCAGAAACAAGGGCGTCGCCGCTGTCTGCCCCAGCACCTGCCTCAGGCTAGGGGTGCACTGCGTGCTCCCCACTAACCCGTCTGCGCCTCCCAGCAGCCCCACGAGAGAGGCCAGCTGCACCCCATTCCACGGATGGGAATGTGGACTTGTGCGGACTCACGAGCAAAGCAGAGTCATTTGGGCCAGGTGACGACTGCCGTGTTGTGACGCGCGTCACCGATTCTCAATGCCGACGTCCTCGACATGGCGTGTCCAGGGGAGGCAGGGTCTAAGGGCTCTCTGGCAAGTGACCTGGGAGGACCAGGGTCCCTGAGCTCGCAGCGAAGACACCCCCCTGTCTCGGCACACCCCACGCCGGAGGACTAAGCTCTCGCACTTTCTACAGCGGCATCTCGGGGGCAGAGCAAACTTAGAATGGACGGAAGCTTTCTTCCCGGGCCACAGCTCTGGAGCACGGCTGCTCAGACTGCAGGGGTCACGCGATGGAGGACGGGGTGCTGCGGCCTGCCTGGCGTGGCCACGGCACACTCACGGCAGCACCCACGGCTCCCGGCCCATGTCTGTGCATCAGAGGCCGCTCCACAGCCCTGGGGCCTGGAGAGTTCTCTGTGGTCATCCACCTTCCCGGGGTCCTCTGCGAGGGGAACAGCCCACCGCTCCCAGAGCCTCCCCTCCGGTGGCCATCCACACTCCCCGAGGTGGCCCGCCTCTCCCTGGCCTGGCTGGCCTGGGTGGGGAAGAGCTGGGCTGACCAGCGGGAGGGAGGCCGACTCCCAGGGGATGCTCTGTAGTCACTCCTTTGTGTTAACTGGCCACAGGGGGCGGCCTGGCCCCGGGAGGCGGGCCTGTGAGGGACAGCCAGGCTCAGCCGTGTCCTGGGGCGGGGGGACATGGCCATGCTCCACCCACACACTCAGACATGGCAAACGTTCAGGGGACAGGCTCCGTGGGGCTGGTTTTCCCGCACACAGATGGCGAGAAAGCCTGTCATTTGCTCCGCGTCGGTAACAAGTTGGCACATAAATGAAAGAGCGAAAAATACATTTGTGATGTGGCTCCGGGGAGCTGCGCATGGGAAGGCAGGGAGCAGGCCCGGTGACCACGTGAGTCAAGCGCCCGGCTCTCTAGATGAGCCAAGGATGCTGGCCTCGGGCCTGTGGACGCCACGTGCTGGGCGTCGACACCCCATACATACCGCTCGCTGACCCTCTGCAAAGTCCTACGAGGACGGCATGGCCCCGCCGATGGGACAGGACCCTGATGCCCAGAGGGGCGGACTGACCTGCCCAGAGCTGACGGCCTAGCTTCCTTCTGCATCTTAGGGCCGGAAAGAGGACGAAGGACCGTCTGGAACCAACCAGAGCCCGGGTCTCCAGTCTGGAGGACTGGCTGTGTCTGAGCAGAAAGGTCTTGTCTTGGCCTTCAGGGGGGGCGTGTGCGCACGTGTGTGTGTGTGGGGGGGGGTCCCATTCCCCTCCCCCACCCCACAGAGGAGCCGAATCTTCATGCAAAGGCAGCCTGTGCTTCGAAGGATGCATGACAATGAGTTTCCTGAGCTCTTTAAAAGTCCCTTGGGATAATGAATGGAGGAATTAGGTCAAGAGCAAAGGATGTCAGAACTCAGTTGCACAGGGGAAGCAAGGGGGTTCTGGGTCCCTGCGCCCCCCAACTCCCAGCACTCATAGGAGCCCATGAAGGAAGCCTTCTGGCTGTGCGCCCCCTGGGTCTGGAGGGAGGTGAGTGCAGGGGAGTGGGGGGCGCCGGGCTGAGCCAGGTTGGAGGGGACCCCAGTGAAAGGAGGGGGGAGTTTACGCTCTGTGGCAAGAGCTGGACCCAGCGTGTGGACGAAAGAGTCCCGAATGCGTCCTGAGACCAAAGCAGCCCCGGGGGTGGCCCAGCTGGACCAGCGTGCATTCCCGAAGGGCCTGGGCAGGAATGACGAGTCTCACACGCTCAGGGCCTGGTGGAGCCTTAACACTCAGAACCACGCACACAGCCCCTGAGGGGCGCAGCCTGGCAGAAACCCCCGAGTTCCTGCCGACCTAAGCCGACCCTGAACACAAACACACGTTTAGTCCTCAGGAAAGCCCGTAGATCTTGCTTTCTGCAGATAACAGGCCGATGCCCAAGCCCCGGGGGAGGTACCCAGCCTGGCTAGGCTGCACAGACAGGGGCGCCTGCATGGGACCCAGGTGTGGCGGGAGCAGGCTTTCCCGGGGCCCCCCATGGCGGAGGCCACAGCAGCTCGCCCAGGAAGCCCTGGGGGTCTGCACACCCGCCCCGTTTTGTTCTGGTTGGCGTAGGCTCAAATGCATCCTGGCATTTCAACAGATCGGGGCGGCGGGAGGGCCGGCCTGCAGACGCACCCCCTCCCGCCCTCTGCCGCGGCCGCCACGCCTGGCCGGTCGGCCAGCTCGGACCATCTCTCCACCTGGGGGTGCGGAGACCGCGAACCACAGGCCCGACCTGTCAGAACGCTCTGCTCTGACAGCAGAATCACCGCCACCCCAAGGTCACTCAGCTACGGGGCTCCAAAGTCCACGCGCTGTCCGCTGGTCCGCTCAGGCCCCCAGAGGACCCTGATGCCACCCCAGAGGCGACCCAGGGCCGAGGAGAAGCAGCACCGGTCAGTGGGCTCTACTCCCCAGGCGGGCGAGGGGCCCGCGGTGGGACGGAAGGGCGTCCGGGGCAGGAGGGCGGCTCGCGGAGATGGGACAGCACACCGGACGGTGACGAGCGGGGCTGCCGAGCTCTCCAGACGACGCGTGGGCTTCTCCGCTGTCGTGGTTGCGACACTCACTGTGTCACTTGTTAGCCAATGACTCCGTGTGGCAGCCGTGGCCATGTCCCTTCACAGGACCTGACCCACAAATGACCGAGCCTCAGGGCGTGTGCGCTTGGGGGCACCCAACCCCTGACCTGCACCTGGGTGTCCCTCGTGCCCCCTTCCGTCCCCTCCAGCAGCGAGGCCCTTCTCTCCCCCTCACGGACCATGCTGGGAGGGACTGCTGCCATCCGGGCAGGGACACCACACAGCAGCCTGCGAGTCTGGCCTGCCCCCTCCCCCCACGCACGCTTGGCCCCTTGGGTCCATCTGCGCCCAAGCGGAGAGGGTGTGTGTGCTGCTTTGCTTTGGTTCGAAGCCTGAGAGGGTGGCACTGGCCACAGTCAGGTGGGTCCTCGAGAGGCTGCTCTCGGCTGACCTGTGTCCCCAGACCCCTGTGTTGGTGCCCTGAGCCCCAGCGCCTCAGAGTGTGACTGTGTTTGCAGACGGGACAATTACGGAGGCGATGAAGGTGACAGGTCACACGGCGGGTCCTAGTCCAATGTGACTGGTGTCTTCATAAGAAGAGATCAGGACACAGACACACAGAGGGATGACCACGTGGGGACACAGGGAGATGGCCGTCTATATGCCAAGGATAGAGGCTTCGGGGAGAACCACCCTGCCCACACCTGGATCTCGGGCTCCAGCCTCCAGACTGGGGGCAGTAAGTGTCTGTGGTTTCAGCCACCCGTCTGTGGTGCTTGTGACAGCGGCCGGAACTGATACAGAGCCCCACCCCCCGCCACCCCCCGCCGGCATTCCTGGTAGAGCCGCACTGGGCCTCGAAGCCCATTTATGTATTTTTATTCTTAGCTACTCTTATAATAGTTTCTTTGCATATATCATATAGCAATCCCTCTACATACATCGCTTTATGCCTTCCGACCACGTTTCAAAGGAGCACGACTGTCCCCATTTTATAGACGAGAACCTAGACTCAGGGACCAAGGTCAGCGGAGCCAGATCGGTGGTATCACAAAGGCCCCAGCTGCAGCACAGCGATCCCCCGGAGCCCAGAAGTCCCCTTCCCCCGGCGCATGCTGCGGGGAGGGGTCCCGACGGGCGCAGACACTACGGAGAACAGTGTGGCGGGTCCTCGAGAAATTAACAGCACAATTACCGAACGATCCAGCAACCCCACTTCCAACGGAAGCGAAATCAGCATCTCGAAGACACATGGGCAGCCATGTTCGCTGCGGCTTTATTCACAAGCCAAGGAACGGAAACATCCTAAGTGTCCGTCTGCCGATGAATGGAATAAGCGAGGGTGGCGTGTACGCATGCGCAACGCAGTATCACGCAGCCTCACGCAAGGAGGAACCGTGTCACCCGCAGCCCCGCGGATGGACTTTGAGAGCACTGTGCTCAGCGAAATCAACCAGGCCGGCGAAGACGAAGACTGCGGGGTCTTATTTTTATGTAGAATCTTGGAAAAAAAATAAAAAAACTCGAAGAAAAAGAGAGTGGAAAAGTGGCTGCTAGGGGCTGGGGAGGGGCGGGAGAGGTTGGTAAAAGGCTAGAAACTGCCATTATAAGATGATCGAGGTCTGAGAAGCTTGTGGAGCACGTGGCAACCACAGTGACACTGTATCCTTGAAATCTGCTAAGAGAGTAGAACTCAAATGTTCTCAACACACACACACACCGCAGCAGCGCTTTTACACACACGCACCACACGCGTACGCACACACACGCACACACACAAGCAATGAATGGAGGTGTTAGTTCGTCGACGGGGAGCCTTTCACAATGTATACATTGTGCACGCTTTAAATATGCTGCAATTTAATCTGTCAGTGAAAAAAGTTCCCTTTCATTCCGTCCTGGACAAAGCGTGCCTGGAGCATCATCCGATTCACTTGGAGTCGCCCCATTTTGTGACAGACCAGTGGAATGTGTGAAAGAGATGCCAGTCAGGGTGACAAAGGGTCTGGGAACCTTCATGGATCGGGTGCTGCTGAAGGGATCATGGACATTTTGGTCAAGAAACGAAAAGTCGGGATGGAAATACACCGAAATGTTAACAATGTGTGTTTCCCAATGGTGGAGTAACAGGTGACTTTTATTTTCTATGAGGAATATATTATTTTTATAGTAAAACAAATGCCTTAATAAATCAGAATTAGAAAAAAAAATTTGATAGTCTGTTCTGTGAAATATGGGTTAAACGTTTTGCTTATGACCTCAGAAGACAGTTTGGCCCAACGTGTGACAATTATCTGGAGGCACATTTGGGCCTGATATAAATGGAACTGGCTGACGGGGAAGGACACCAGAAAGCGTCTAGTGACAGGCAGGGTCGGGCTGCCCCAGGTGACTTCTGAGATCCCACAGCTGGGTCAAAGCCCACTTAGTTCCTCGTGTCTGTTCTCAATCAGTAAGGACACGGAGAGGACACCCCAAACCTCCCAACCGCAGCAGCCACTGTCACATTGGAGTCCCTCTTATGCAGAGCTGCTGCCGAGCCTCAGGTAATGAGCCAGGATCAGGGGACTTAATGGAAAACAGGGACAGAGCCCAGCTTGGCCCCTCTGTAGATGGAGACACTGGACAATCACATGAGCAGCCAGATGGGGCTCTGGAGGGCAGGGTCTTTGCATTTGCTCCCTGCTCTGTCCCCAACACCTTGAACAGTGCCCTGCACCTAGCGGGTGCTCAGTGAATACCCGTGAACGAAGGGATGGCCGCACGGCCTCTCTAAGCCTCCACCTCACATCTGTGCGAAGATAATTCCAACCACCGACGCTCGCTAGGCGCTGGTGACGACCCACAGGAAGGGACCCGCCTGGGGACAGAAGCAGAGCAGGTGCTCACTCAGTGCCCGTTCCTTTACCCCGATCTCTGCTCTGCGTGGCTGTGGTCTGAGACCGCCCCCCAATGCTGGGACCACCCTGCCCCTGCACCCCATGGCTGTGGTCGGAAACCCCCTCCCCCCAACGCTGGGACCACCCCTGCCCTACACCCCATGGCTGTGGTCTGAGACCCTCTCCCCAATGCTGGGACCACCCTGTCCCTGCCCCATGGCCAATGGTCCGAGATCTCCCTGCTGCTGGGACCACTGCCCCATGGCTGTGTGGCCTGGACTCTCCCCAACTGGGACCACCCCCCATGGCTGGTGGTGGTCTGAGACCCTCTCCCCAGCACTGGGACCACCCCACACTTACATGCACTCCATGGCTGTGGCCTGAGACCCTCTCCCCAACGCTGGGACCACCCTGCCCCATGGCTGTGGTCCGAGATCTCCCCACTGCTGGGACCACCCTGCCTCATGGCTGTGGCCTGAGACCTCCCCGCCCCTATGCTGGGACCTCCCTGCCCCTGCACCCCAGGCCCTGAAGCCTGGGAATCTCTTTTACTGCTTAACCCTGCTCTTTTCTGGGTCTCGTACATCCCCCACTTGTAAACAGGAGGCAGCAGAGACACCCCCTCCCTGGGCGATGGCGTCAGAGGCCCTGGGACGGAAGTCCTTCTCGTCACCCCTGCCCGCCGTGATAGGCGCGAGCAACAGCATCAGCCAGCCCAAGTTATTTTTAATCACATGATTACCCGGGGTCTTTTGTCACTTAAACAGTTTAATTGGGAGCTGTGGCACTCCTACAGCGGAGCTGCTGGAGGGAGCGTCCGCTGGCACATCCTGGCAGCAGCAGATGGAGGGAGCTTGTCCCCAGAGCCAGCCCCTTCCCTGGGGGTGCCCGGGGACCCAGAGCCAGTCTGGCCCCGTCACACGGACAGGGAGAGCTGAGTCTCCACAGAAAGGAAGCTCCTTGAGGACCTACAGCCTCGGGCAGGTGGTGCTCATGGTGGCCACGGACACAAATCACGGCCCAAGACTGTTCTGCGTGTCCGTAGGAGGAAGGAATGGAGCTTATCTGTGTCACTCTTTGCTTAGCTGTCCCTCCATCCATCTACCCCCACATCCCGTCCACCCAAGCGTCTGTCTGTCTGTCCATCCGTCCATCCATCCAATCACTCTTCCCAACCACCCATCCAGTCATCCATCCCATCACCCACCACCTGCCCGTCGACCCGCCCCACGCGTTCATCCACCGTTCACCGAGCCCTTCCCGGGCCCTTTCTCCTGCCTTTAAGCCGACCCGCTTCCTAAGAGGCGGTGCCTCCTCCGTGCGCCCAGATGCAGGTGTCCTCTGCCTCCGAGGCGCCCTCGTTGGTCCCCTGCAGGTCTCCGACCTCCGCTCGGTCCCGCCCGTCCTCATAACCAAGTGGCTGATGGCGCCAGGGACCTAACAGCACAGCACGCCCGGCACATGCCGCTTTGCTTCCTCGTTAGCTGGGTATCGAGGTCCATCGGGGACCATCTTGCCTTTCCCAGCAGACAAGTGGCGGGAGGAACGCGGACGGAATGCACGCTGGACTCTGGGTCCAGGATCCCTCCGGCCGCCCCCACGGCAGCCTCACGGTGGAACTCGGAAGAGTCTCAAGGACAGACGCAGTTTTCCAAAGTTCCAGATTCTCGCCCTGGCTTCCGCATCGCCCCAGCTAAGGGACAGACCTCTCTAAGTCTTTACTTCCTCCTGTGCGAGACGGGGTGACACTCCCCACGGCACAGGATCAGATGCTGCCCACTGTTACTCCAGCCGTCCACCTGGGCAGCTGCCGATTCTGAAAATTTTCTTATTTTAACAAATTATTCATTTATTAAAAAGTATTCTGACAACTTTCAACTATTGCAGGCCACTGCTCTGTCCCCAAGCCGCGCCCTCTGTGGCCTTGAGGGCCAGGGGAGCAGCCGGCTTACCGTCCGCCCTGCAGCGGACCCCTCCCCTCCTGCTGTCCTGGAAATCTCCTGGATCTGTGTCACCCCCCACCCCAGGAAGTCCTGGCTGTGCAGCCCGATCCTCTCATTCTCTCCTGGTGCCCACAGTCTGGCCGGGAACCCCGCGGGGCTGAAGCGGGCCATGGGGTCGCCGCCCCCTAAGGCGCTGCACAAAGGGGACGCCTGGAGGCTTTCTCACACCGTATGAGGCCGCCGGCTGGCTTTGTCGCCTGTACTCCAGAACTCCCCGCCTGACAGACAGACACGCCTGGCTGGGGAACCGGTATTAGCAGTCCTCTGTTTGGGCTCAAAGGGATGCACACTCGGAGGGACCAGCCACGGGCCCTGCACTGGGCAGCGCTGCTCACTGGCTGCCAGAGATAAGGTGTGATGGGGGGACGCGGGGGGGTCGGCGAGGGCGGCCTGCGCACCTGAAGGCTCCTCACCCAGGCGTGACCAGCACTGATAAGGGACGTGAAAAGCAGGGCTGCCCGCTGGAGTGGAACGTGGGCGCCTTTGAGGACTTGCAAGGCCCCGAGACACTCCAGAAGCTTCTGCCTGGACGTGTGCACATGGCTGTGGAGCTGATCGGATCTGAAGGGGAACCAGGACCTGGGGAAGCGGGGAGGGACCTAGAGTTCAGTGCTTGCCTCCGGGAGCTGCAGCGTGCAGATGGGACGGGCCAGGCTGGGGAGGGGACCTCGTAGAGACTGGTGACAGCACGGGCCAGGGGAGTAAAGTCGGGGACGGGGAACTGCAGGGCGCTGGTGGAAGATGCACCTCATCTGTCGAAGCTCCAGTCCCCTACGCGATGGCGCTTGTAGGCGGGGCCTTTGGGTCCACTGGGTCGTGGGGCTGGAGCCTCATAGGAAGACACGCGAAAGGGCTTCCCTCCCCCCTCGCCCGGTGAGGGCACGGAGAGAAGGCGGCCGTCTGCCCCAGGAGGGGTCCCGCACCA
This sequence comes from Pteropus medius, assembly GCF_902729225.1. Lineage (NCBI taxonomy): Eukaryota > Metazoa > Chordata > Mammalia > Chiroptera > Pteropodidae > Pteropus > Pteropus medius. Next base: position 2,299,047 of record NW_024350923.1, on the reverse strand, counting down.
GCACCCAACCGGCCAGCACCCTGAGCCTGGACTTCCGGCCTCCAGGACTGAGAGAACAGGTGTCTGCCGGACCAGCCCCCAGCCCGCGGTGTTTGTCACAGCAGCCCGAGGGGGCCGAGGCAGAGATGGGACTGACACCCAGCGCCTAACTTATCAAACACTGACTTGGGGAAAAGCCACGTAAAACCGAGGGGAGGAGACCCCCCACCCGCAGCACGGCCGGCGGGGAGGGCAGGGAGAGCCCCAAGACGACGATGCTCGGGGCGCCGCCCAGTCGGTCGACATCCCAGCCTACGACGCCCCAGCAGCGTGTACAGGGCCAAGTGTCAAGATGCGAACCCAGGCGGCCTGACTCCCAGACTGAAGTCCAGCACGGTGGCCACACCAGTCCCCGATCCCAGGAAGGCCCCGGGCACCGCACAGCCCACCCCGTGTTCGGGACACGCCACCTGCCCGCCCGCCCGGCTCCTGTCCTGCTAGCCTCAGAAGCCCGCGCCTGTGCTTAAGCTAAGCTGCATTCCAGAACCCTTCCTCCTGGGCTCACCGCTGTCCTCCATAACTACTCACGCCCTCGCCCCCCGCCGGGCCCTCAGACTGACCTCTAGGTCATGGCACAGTGCCTCCCTCCCATGCGGGCCTCATCTCCCCCTGGGGCCCAAGAGCAGGGTCCACGTGGCTGGCCCGTGGCTGGTCCCTGTCAACACCTGCTCACCTGGCGGGGCTTTCTCTGCGGATAAGCTTCACCAACCGTAACTGCATCCCACAGGTGACACTGCTTGAATCTGCACGCTATTTTAGAGTGTGAGACACCCTACGAAGTTCTACCACTGGGCCCCTTGACACACTCGAAAGCCCACGGGGAGAGATTATTGCTCCCCCTGGACAGAGGACCAGACAGAGGCTCAGAGATTGGCCCGGGTCGTGGCCCAGGCTCAGCAGCAGAGGCGGCCTCCGAACCCGGAAATGTCCGATTCTGGAACCCAGGGTTTGTTTCACTAAAAGGTACGTACACACTCGCACACGCAGAGACACACCGAACGTCACCTTGAAACGTGCTCAAGCAGCCCCCACCGTGGACGATAGCACCCCATCTTGCAATGAGGGGCCCCGGGCACTGGGGAGAGGCAGACCAGCCTGCTCGAAGTGACACCTTGGGTAAGATGCAGAGCAGAAGGTCAGGCCAGCTGGCCGGGTTCTTGGCCTGGGCTCACAGCAAATCGCCACAACCCTCCGGCCCTGTGTCCCCTCCTCCTGCTACACTCACGTGCCCGCTGGATCCGTCCCACTGTGTGAGTGACCTTGTTGGGACGGCCTGTTCGGCCTCAGCTTGCGTGGGCTGCAGCCCAGCGGGGCCCCGGACCCTCTCCCAGGAATGGGGGTGTGGAATCGACACAGCTGGGTGGGCCGAGCAGACCCAGGCCCTGCCTGGCCCGGCGCCTCTCCCGCCACCGCTGCGAGCTGCCCCCGTCCTGTCCACGTCTGAGCCGCCGGGGCGGGCCTTCTCTCGCCCACGACCTCAGGAAGCTGCACGTCTGAAGACGGGGCTGCAGTCTCGGTTCGAAGGCCGCCTCGCACCCCAATTTGCCACGTCTTAGGTCTCAAGCCAGCACTGCTCTGTCCCTGCCCCGTCCATCATTCCTCCAGTTTCAGAGAAGATCGTGACTTCTCTGAATCCATTCGGGCACATTTACAGAAACGTGCGTCTGGAAGCAGGACACGTGGGTGCCGAACCGCCGCCAACCTCAGGCTCCTGTCCCCCGGGTCAGGGTCCCTCACGCCCGCCCTGCCAGCCCGGGACCCGGGACCTGCCAGGGGCTTTTACGGAAGTTACGGAAGGAGAAATGGCACAAACACCAAGCCTGCCCAAGGGCCAAGGATCGGCGGGGCCAGGATCTCGGACAGAGGTGTCCCAGGGCCGGCGAGGGGACTCAGGCACAGCCAAGGGGCCGTGAGCAGTGACGGGAGGGCATGTGCGTGCAGACACACACACGGGCACGCACACATGCATGCGCACACAGGCACGGTGCACTCACTGGCACACACGTGCACACTCACAAACACGTGTGCACTCAGGTAGGTACGCATGTGCGTGCACACGCACACGCAGACAGTAATCATCAGGAGAAAGGGAGGGGACAGAGGCGATGTGAAGACACTTAGAGGTGACCTGGGGGTCGCTCAGCCCACTTACTGGTCAGGAAAACCAGAGGCTAAGGACTTGTCTAAGGTCACGTGGCAGAGAGAAGGGTCCTAGGCCTTGGCGCCCAGCTCGGTGCCCGGCCCAGTGCATCGCACTGCCCAGGACGCTCTCCCGGCTCCCAGAAACACCAGCTGCCCCCCACCAGCAGACACGGCCATGCTCAGAGCTGCGACAGGACAGCCCGACAGTGGTAGCCTCAGCCCAGCTATGAGTCCCCCGAGACGCTACAGTTCCTCATGTCACCAGGAGAAGCAGGTCCCCACGGGTGGAACCCTTGGGGCGCTTGGTCCCCTGGGGGGGCCTGAGCAAATCAAGAGCAGGCGTCATTCACCAGAGAGGGGGCTGCTCCCCGCACCCAGGAGGATGCCCTCTCATCTCCGGTGCTGCCTCGAGGGACTGCTGGAGACACGGCTGGAGTCAGGGGGCTGGTGCTCCGGGGGGGCCTCGTCGGCCTCTGACCCATCTGCCCCTCACCTTCTCAGACCTGGCAGGCCACCTGCAACACAAGTGTTTGTGACGCCAGCCCTGTAGTCTCCCGGACGATGCATGCCGCACCCCAGTGCGGCACCCCCTAGCTGTGACGCAGGTCGCCCGGAGGATGGAAGCAGTTCACGAGTATCCGCGTTTCACCACGAAACGCTTCTACCTATGCACAGAGAGCCCGTGAACGTGCCGGCCACAAATGCAGAACTGGCAGGTGACTGCCGCGCCGCCAGCCCTGCTGCTGTCAGACAGGCTCTTGGGACGATCCCCGGTTAAAAGCCAGCACAGCGAGCTTTGCTTGGAGCGTGGTGGTGCCTGACGGCTGTGGGACGAACAATCTTGAGCGGTATCTACGATGGCTGAGAGGAAGAGTCGTCACGTCGCGTGAGGGGTTTCCAGGGCATGCAGATTTCACGCATGTGGCAGGGACAACACGGTGGGAGGAGAACGGAGTGACAATCGGGGTGCTGAGGTTTTGACAGTCCCCTTGCACTGGGAAGGTGTTAATGCACGCGCCCTGGGAGAAGCTAAGTGTGACTACTGCCACCGCAGAGCCGCCACGCATGCACGAAGCTATGGAAACAGCAAAACCTACAATAAGTAAACTTAAATGGAGAAGTAAAATATTCCAAGAACCAAAAGACCCAGGAGAGAGCAAAGAGAACCAAGCACAGAGAGAACAAATAGAAAACGAGACCCGTAACGGTAGAAATAAACACGTTGAAACTTGCATGAGATTCTAACAGTCTAAACACGAAATAAAAGGCACTGTCAGAAGATTTTCCAAAAGCCACCTAGGGAGGTGCAGGCTGCAGGGAAGCAGCTTTATAGATCAGGGCGGAGACTGGCTAACAGCGATAGGATGGAAAATGCCATCGCGCAAACAGCAACGACTAGGGAATAACAGGGACACGACGTGGTGATGAAAAGATCGCGTCACAGTCCCGAATGGAGGTGCGTCTGACACCGGAACCCCAAAACACACGAAGCGACCTGGCAGAACGGAGAGGAAAAAGTGGACCAGCACCCGATCGTATTGGAAATCGTCCGCACCCCGCTCTTGGCAACCCATAGACTCAGCGGAGGACGACCCATCAGGGCCACGGACATGCCACCCACGGGGCCTGACTGACACGTACAGCACGGGCCACCGCCAACGGCAGGACGCACATTCTTTCCGATGCGTGCGGAACGTTCACCGAGACGGACCATCTCCTGAGCCACACAACTGGGAAGAGGACAAAGCAGATTCAAACACCCAGAAGGAAGAAAACGGTAAGAGAAATCACCGAATTAGGAAAATCCGTGAAACTCAAAGCCAGTTCTTTGAAAAGATCGATAGACGTGATAAAATATCAACCAGAGTGACAAAAAAATAAGGAAAAAGAAGATCTACATCACCGGTGCCGAGGACAGAAGAGGAGACAGCAGCGCAGAACGACATCACGGCCAACGAGGGGCTCCGGATGTCGCCAGCCGATACGTTTGACAACTTAAAACGGACTAATTGTCGGAAGCCACGAACTACTCATACTTACCCAAAAGGAAACAGATAACCTAAATGATCTTTTATCTACTAAAAATATTGAATTAGTAGTTTCAAACACACGTCTGAAAAAGCCAGCTTCGGACGCACATGGCTTCACCGCTGAATGTCACCGGTCATTTCAAGAGACAACAGCGAGTGTGCGCAATGTTTCCCAGAACGGAGGGCGGGAGGGGACACTTCAGGGCGGCACGGCCCTGAAGCCCGACCCAGACAGACAGCAGCGGAAACTAGAGTGACAGCCCACACGTGACGTCCTCGACTCAATATCAGGAAGTTGCATCCAGCAACACCTGAAGAGAATCACACACCCCGAAACTTTACCCTGGGAACGCGAGGCTGGTTCAGTATTTAAACAATCAACAGATGTCAACGGCCACATAAACTAAAGAAGAATAAGCACCATCCCATCGAACGATGCAGAAAAGGCGCCTGACAAACTTGGACGTGTGGACGAGGCGAAGGGTGTGTCGGGACGCGGGCCCCATGGGGAGTCCACGGCCTGGGGCAGGAGGCTGCGGGCACGGGGCTTGCTGGCTCCCCAGGCCCACGCTGTTCCTCGAATGGCACGAGGGCCCGTGGAGGCACCTCACCAGCAGGAGACAGAACACAGAGGTGAGCAAGAGCACGGTGCCCAGGAAGCCCTCACTGCTTCCGACGTGTAGACGGAAGCCGGTCCTGGACGCAGAGTTACGGGGCTGCTGGGCCCCCAAGAAGACACCAAGAACAGCAACAACAACAATCACTACCATGAAATACGAGCAGGCCGTAATAATAATGGCGAAATAGCTGCCATGGTCTGAAAGGCCTGCACACCTCCCCGTGCGCGAAAATCCTGTTTACAATTATTTGAGCCCGGAACTGAATCCCTTCTATGTATAAAACAATAAATAATCACAGTGGGTAACTAGTGACTAGCAATTAGTGATATAATGCATATCAGCAGTAATGATGCTACTCATTACCTGCCTACACTCTTCCAGGTACTGTGCTGACCGCTTTACACTCTCTAACCGACTGACCGTGACAACCGGACGGGGCAAGACATGCCGTCCACCCTGTTTAACGTGTGAGGGACCTGAGGCACAGAGGGGGTACATAACGGGCTCACGTGACATTGTGCGGCCCGTAGGAAGCTGGGCTGTGGTCTGAGTGCAAGCTCCGCCTCCACCGCCTGGCCCACGCTGCCCGTCTAATATGAAAGCCCAAGGTCACTGATGCCCTGTGCGGTGCGGCCTTCCTGTGCCCCAGAGGTCACAAGCAGGCCCACCTATGGCCTTCGTCACGGGGGTCCAGCCTCTCACGGGCTCCCTTGAGAACGAGAGTGACTGCCCTATGTCCCCTTGTCTCTCAAGCCCCCGCGTCCCATCACTGCACAGTGACTGTCCATCCTCCTGTCGGCCTCCTGGACACACTGTGACCCCCTAGGCAGAGCGGATGGCTCTCCCAGTGTGTCCCAGCCTGGCCACAACGTGACCACAGGCTTTTGGTTCAGTTCATAGACCCGTTGAGCTCTGCTCACAGTGTTATCGTGGAAAGCGTGTCCCTTGCTCTGCTCCCAGTGGAGGGACGTCCCAGCGTCAGGAAGAAGTGCTCCCCCAGGCTCCTCCAGGAGGGATTCTGGACCCACCAAGCACCCCGGCCTTGGCTTCTGTGCCCAGCGGCTGCCATCTAGCGGCCGAGAAAGGAAACACAGGGCCAGATCCGCCTCCTGAAAGGTGCAGCCGGTGACACTGCCTGAAGGGGAGACGGGCTGGGTGGTCCCTGCAGCCTCTGGCTTCCAGATGGGGCTGGCGGTGGGGTCGCCGCAGGACCCCTTCCGCACTGTGACCGCGTCTTGGGAACTGGTTACATATTTCCAGGTTACATAATGGTTTCCAGTTACCCGGGGTTTGAATAACCAGACCCACCCCCACCCTGCACTGGGGCAGGAAGACAACGTGCTGATCTAGCCAGCTAGAGAGGTGTCCTTCCATCCCTAGCTGACTTCGTGGGGACCCATGTGATCTTGGGGAAGTGGTCCAACCTCTCTGAGCTCTGTTCTCCCAGAAGCCAGTTCAGGGCGGGAGGCAGAGATCTCTCGGACCCGAGCCTGCACGTCTCCCTTCCGTTGAGGCAGGCAGAAGGGGTGCGAGGTGCATCAGAGCACCTGGGGTGCGCCTGGACAGGTGGGCATGGGGCTGGGGGAGGTGGCTGTGAGCCAGGAGGGTGAGCGGAGTCAGCCAGGAAGGGGCGCTGAGCACATCCCAGAGAAGACGTGGGAACCCACCGAATGCGGGGCCTCCCCGGCTGCCCCGTGCCCGCACGTCACCGTGAGTGTCAACGCCACGTCCTGCAGCTGGGCCGTGGGCCTGGGGTTCTGCATTCCTGACAGGGCCCGGACGGCCAGGCCGATGCTGCCGGCTCCACACTCGGAGGAGCGCGGCCTGCAGAGACGCTAAGTCCAGTGCCAGGTTTGACTCTAGCTGCACCCGCACCCCGCACCCCGCACCCCCAGAGGGCGGGGAAAGACGCGGAGCTGCTGAAGCTGGGGTGGAGCCTGAGCACCTGCATTTCTGACCCGTTCCCAGGTGACGCTGCTGCAGCTGCTGCCGCTCCCTGGAGCACATCCGGGGAACCTCTGGCCCCACACAGGCCATCTCACTCAGAATCTGTGTCGGGGGTGCAGTTTGGAGCCCCAGGGGACTCTGAGACCCCCGATTTCACTCCTGCGCGTTCTCCTCAACCTGCCCACCCAGTCTCATGAGTTTTCCACCTTGGGAGCGGGCAGAATAGAGCAAAACTCCAGCAGAGTGAAACCCGAGCCATCGGTCAGTTATCGAAGTGTCGTGGTTCTGAGCGGTCCCTGGCGATCGGTCCCTGGCGATCGGCCGTCCTCCGAGTGCCCGGGGCACAGGTGGCTGTTTTGAGCATGTTCCTGTGGGTCCCCCTTCCCCGTCCCCCAGTGAGCCAGTGCCGGGAAGTTAGGGAGGTGACGTCGGCTGGGGGTCTCTTGCATCTGGATGATGGAGGTCGGGAGCAGCTGTGAGAGCCAGTGAGGAGTCTGTGCAGGCGATGGCGGCGTGAACAAAGCATTTGGAGGTGGGCGGAGACCACCCCAGGGTGCCCTGGTTTTGGTCCAGGTACAGTCACCGCATGGTGAGGCTGGTGGTCCACCACGGAGGTGCTCAGGCCCCCTGACCCCCGGCCCTGGTCCACGTGCCCCAGGCAGGGGATGGCACAGCCTCTCCTTGGTGCACGCCATTCGGGGTGGCCTGGGGCTCTGTCTACACCAGGTCCCCCAGGTAAGTCACGCTCACCTGGAGAGGCGAGAGGTGGAGGCAGTCGTGGTCACTGCGGTGACAACCTACGTGCGCCTTGCTTTGCCCAGGAGGAGGAAGGAAGGACAGGCAAACAGACGGCGGTGCTGCGGACGCTCGGAGGGGACCGGAGAAGGGGAAGTTCTTCCCGAAGCCGTGGCCGTGGCCAGGAAACGCGGCTGCCACCTGCAACTACCCGGCCCCGCTGCAGTCCCCTAGGTGACGGGAGACCCCGCCTGGGGTAGGGACCAGGGGCACACCCCGTCCCAGCTACAACAAAGCTGTAAACACGCCTCCCTCCCAGCCACCCAGTCCCTGCCTCTCTGCAGGGAGCAGCGTGTGGTGACCCGAAGCAAGTCACTTAACCTCTCTGAGCCACCTTCTTCACGCAGAGAATGGAGGGAGAACTAGTGACTTTTGAGGGTAGGTCTAAGGTACAACAGCTGTGACCAAAATGATAAATCCTAATGGACACCGTTCGTCAAGCACCTACTATGTGCAGAGGCTGCAAGAGCTTCGCGATTATTGGCTCATTTAGTCATCCTCGAAAGGAGCCTGTGTGTTGCCCACGTGGCCCAGAAGGGGAGACAGAGGCACAGAGGTCGGGAGGGAGAGGGGCAGCTGGCACGGAGCCCGGTGGTCTGGGTGGACTGGCCTGAGCATGCGTGAGGAGAAATGTGTCAGGCACTGGCCCCAGCAGAAGTCACACGTTCTCATGACCCACGCAGCTCCCAGGGCCTGGGGGCCATGTAGGACCGGCCGGCTCACAGTGCACAGTGACGGCGCCTGCCCCACCCACTGCTCCTGTGCTGAGCCCCAGCAGTGGGCCATCTGGAGAGCGGGGTGGGGGGCCGGGCGTGTGCTTTCCATACATGGATGACGCATGCCGAGCACCGCATGGCCCGGGCTGTGCGGGGTGCGGTTTTGACTATTCAGTCTGCCGGGTCACACGTGTGCATCATGCATACTGCACAGGGGCCGCATGTGAGAGAGGCCACAGGGACCGAAGGCAGCTGGGCAGGACTGTGTGTCCCACCAGAATCACATCCTGGGAGAGGGGAGAGGCCCAGGCAAGGCCAGGGGACCTGAGGCAGGCCAGGGGACCAGATGAAGCATAGCCCCGATCCCTGCTCGGCGAGCCTGGGCCTCCTGCCACGCTCCCAGGATAAGTGTGGCTTAGCGTCACCCACACTGTTACAGTGCTTTTTAAAATGCTGGATGTATGAAAGTTAAATGCCGGCATGAAATGATGTCACACTAAACACATGGCACTAATTAGGGCGTGTGACCCACGAGCAAGTTTTTCTATCCCTTCAGCTAGTCATTTGATTGATCATCCACAAATCGACCTACCTACCCGCAGCCACCCACCATCATCCATCCATCCATCCCGACCGCCATATCCATCATCCATCCATCATCCATCCTCGTCTACCGTCTATCCGTCCATCCATCCGTCTATCCGTGCACTGCCCGCCCATCCATCATCCATCCATCCATCCATCCATCCACCTGGCCATCTGTATAGCTATCGTCTACCTGTCCGTCTATGTATCCATCCATCTGCCTGTCCTTCCTTCGTGACATCCAGCTGGCCCCCGTACGCTTATGAGCGCCCGTTCTACACCAGACTTTGTGCTGGGCAGGCACCGGGGATTCAGGGAGAGGATTATAGCTCTTCTCCTTACAGATTCTCAGGCACCGGGAGGAAGAGACCTATACACAAAGAGACCGACCAGTGAGCAAGGCCCCCGGGAATGGGACCAGGACAACTCTGTTTTGACTGTAACGAGGATTCAGGGCAGGAACCACAGGGGTCGGGGTGGGGGTGGCAGGAAGTGTGCGTTCAGCCTGACAATGACTGGCGAAGGGGCATCTCTCCCTCCTACGACTGCTGAAATAGTCGAATGCTGGCCGCTGCTGCTGGGGGCTCGGGGACAGCGTGCCTGGGAACCAAGTTCATACAGAGCAGACCAGGGGAAAGATGGAACGAGGGCTTCCTGGGGCTCGCTGAGCACCTGGATCCAGCCAGGCCTGAAGCTGTCCTTCCTGAACTTCAAAGCTATTAAAGTCGCCCTTGGCTTTAGCCGGGTTGAGCTTGATTTCTTTCATTTGTAACTGAAAGGCCAGACAGACACGAGAGATCATAATCCTTGCTTCAGGACAAAGGGTTTGACCTGGCAAGAGGTCCAGGACCTCGCAGGAAGACCTAACGGTGCACGGGCACGACCCCTCCCCTCCACAGGCTTCGGCTTCCCCCGCGTTGGAATAAGTTTCATGTTCCTGCTTCAAGCACCCGAGACCTTTGCTCAAATGACATCGTACACCTCACGTCCCGAGCTGCTCTGGGAGAGCTGGGTGGCGGGGGGAGGGAATCTGGATGGGGCAGGCACTATGGAAGCAGGAAGAAGGCTGTTCCTTAGGACATGCCGTGGCGAGTGGACAGCTGCCTGCCCTAACACCTTTTGTCTGGAATACTGGCAATAACTCTCAAGCCCCCTTGGGATTACGTGATGGCCAACAGTCCATAATTAGAAGCGTAGTGGGCTCTTCGCATGTCCTTAAAATGAGGGGGTGTGGTGTGTTTATTTTGCCCCTTCCTTGACTGGGATGTGGACGTGATGGGTGTACTCTAGCAGCTACTCTGAGCCATGAGGCAGCTTGCTGAGGATGGTCGGGGGGTGGGGCAGTAAGAAAGCAAGCGGCCGGGTCCCCACAAGCCGAGAGCCCCGATCCAGCTCTGAACCGCCTTCCCCTGTGTCCTTTAATGCGGCAGAGAAACAAACCTCCATCTCCTGTAAGCCAGGGTCTTCTGCGCTTTTCCTGTCACCGGTGGCCAAGCCAGATCCGAGCTGGCGCAGGCGCTACGGAGAAGCGAGCAATGTGTCTTGGATGCCCCAGCTGAGGGGGAGGGAGAGGGCGAAGGGGAGGTCGGGTCTCCTCTTGCAAGACAGGAGTGCCTGGGCTTTTATGCTAATTCGAAAGCATCTTATTTATTAAGGTTTTGCTGCAAGGCGTCCCTTACACAGCTCCAGGCCCTGGTCAAACCCCTAAAATAGTCCACCTCGCAAGCAGCCGCGCTCTCAGGTGAGTTCGCCTCGAGGGCTGAGTCACACGGCAGACCCCGCAGGCGGGGGTGAGGCCGGGAGCCCGGGCAGGGGTGCTCGGCCGCCCTCGCGGCCCGATGAGAGGTACCTGCCGATTTCCTCTTTTGTTCCATAACAACTCCATTTTGTCACTCTAATTTTAGTGGCAATGTTTTTGTTCCAATCAGCGATCATTTTGGAAAAGTAGGCTGCTGAAGGAGTTCTTGGCACACAGAATGACAGCAATTTTTAAATGGCACAAGACTGATGAGTTTTAACCACACTGAATTCTAAATCTGTTTCGGGATGGCTGCTGCTCGTTAAGAGAAAAACAAGCCATTTCTGAGCCACGTCCATCCCCCCGGCTGCGACGCGGCAGGCAGTGGCGGGCCTACTGCGTGCAGGGCCGGGTCATGGGGAGGTGGCAGGCAGGGCTCCCGCCAGGGGCGTGCAGAGTCAGGGGACGGGGACACACGCAGAGACGTGCCGTGCGGATGCCCACCGGGGCCTTGAGCATCGAATGCTGGCTGCGGCGAGGACCCAGGCCAGGCGGCGGGAGACCATCACTGCCACCTTCCAGCCCCGCTTACGCCCCGGGTCCGAGAGGCAACCGGCCACACTGACCTCGCTCTCCAGGGATGTGGTTAAGTCTGGCCATCCCTCAAAAAGCGAAACGCGGCATTACTACGTGACTCAGCCACCCAGGTGTACATCCAAGTGAACGGAAATGGGCACAGACACCAAAATGTGTGTGTCCACAACGATGTTAGTCACAGCAGCCGAAAGAGACAACACAAACGTCCACGGATAAACAAAACGCGGCACGCACACAGCGGGTGTCGTCAGCCGTGAGAGGGAATGACGCGCTGACACACGCCACAGCACGGGCAACCCTGGAGACGCCGTGCTCCGTGACAGGAGCCGATGCCGAGGACCATGCAGGGCACGACCCACCGTGTGCCACGCGCCCGGCAGGGAACCCGCGGACAGAGGCCGGTGAGCGGGCCGCGAAAAATGGTCTAGGATTAGACAGTGGTGATGGTCACGCGACTGGGTGAGGACTCTGAATGCCACTGAACTGTTCACTTTGAGGTGGTTCCTTTTACAGTGTGACTTTCACTTCAATTTTTAAAAATCTCAAAAAGAAAGATTCTAGAACATTCTGCCTGGGCCTCTGATTGGCACTGCTGCCTTCCCTCTGTTCTGTCTGGGGTCTCTCCTGCTGGCCCCTGCAGGCCTTGAAGGGGGACGCAGGGGCCTCTTCCAGATCCAACGCTGGCCACTTGCGGGCTGGGGGACCCTGAGCTTTGCGGAGTGTGGGTTCCCTTCTTTGTAAAATGGACAGTCACCCATCTGCGGTTCAAGAGACGCTAGAGCGCGGGGTGTGGCGTGAGCTCCCTGCCTGCCTGTCCATAAGGGTCGAGCCATGCCCAGCAGACGGATTCGCTCCGTGAGCTGACATTGCACCAGACCCCAACCGGTGACAAGGGCTGGACGGGGGAGATCGCTCCCTGCTATCATGTGGGGGCCAGACGAGGAATAGACTGAACCCACCAGGCAAGAGTTTCATGCTACGAAGAGGATGGGGCGGGGCCCTTGGAGTGACATCTGAGCTGACATCGGAGGCTGGAAGGAGAGCCAGCTTCGGGGAAGGGGCCTGGAGGGGGAGCGGCACGTGTGGCCAAGCTTGGCAGCAGGGACGTGGCAGCGAGAGGCGGTGCCGGGCGGGCGGGGGGTGGGGAGCCTGCAGGACCTGCTTGGAAGCCGGTCCCAACAGAGTGGCCAGAGCGAGCAGGCGCGAGGCCCAGGCGTGGCAGGCGTCCACGCTGTTCTCCTGGTTTACTCAACAAGCACAGGAAGGGTGTGGCCTCAGTGGGGCGGTCCCCTGGGCAGGCCTCAGCATGCCACTGTGACCTCAGGCCTCCAGGAGCTCCGAGGTGCAGGGGAGAGGGGAGCAGGGGTGGCCCTAGGGTGAGGCAGCGGGCTTACTTGCTGAGACAGCTCTGTCCCCTGGTGTCCAAGGTCCCTGTCCCTTCCATGGGAGGGGGCCAATGGCATGGCGCCGACACATTCCTGACTACCCTTGGGTGCTTGCTCTGCCTGGGCGGGTCCTCCCTCGTCCCTGTCCCCTTAATCTTCTCTGGATTCACAGAGCACCTGGGCCTGGCCCCACACACGAGCTAGCAGACAGCAAAGGGCAGACAGCCAAACATGCCGGGCTCAATGGAGCCTCTAGCAGGTGTCAGGAAGAGGCAGGAGGGCTTCCGGGAGGAGGTGACCCCGGGGCCAAGGCTTGGTAGAGGAGCAGAGTGGCCACGAGGAAGAGCAGAGCCCAGGCACTGGCCCCAAGTTTGGCTGTGGGGGTCTTGGGGAGGATTGTCACACTCCCTCCGGTGCTGCACAGCCTGCAAAGCCGACCACAGGGCCACTTCCAGGCCCGTGTGCAGTCTGAGTCCTGGCCACACTGGGGGACACGGCAGGCACCACCGCCTCAGCAGGCCACGATGGACCCGGGGCCACTCTATGCAGCAAGGTGGACCGCGGTCGCCTGCTCCACCAGGAGACGCTGACGCCTTTACAGGTGTCACGTGAGTTCTCGCCAAAGCCCAGTGCAGTGGACACAGTGACCGTCTGCAGGTGACAGGACCAAACTAAGAGAGGGCAAGTGACTTCCCCCAGGTCGCTCAGCTGGCCAAGACTCCCAGCAATCCAGAGCCATGAACACCCAAGCAGCTCTCTCCCTATGAGGAGGCCCCTGCAGGCAGACACTGAGGGTGGGTGTCACCAGCTTTGGTGCGGAGCCTCAGGCACCAAGGGCAGTCCAACGCAGTGTGAATGCCACAGCCCTGCTGCGCTCGGCTGAGCCAGGCCCCGGCGTTGTTGGGACAGCGCAGAGCTGGACTCTGGCCCCGCCTGAGTCTGCAGGTGGCACTCGAGCGGGCTCCTCTTCCTCTGCCAACGCCTCCTCCCAAACCGCTTTGCTATGGGCAGCCCAAGCTCCTCCTCCTGCGTGCACTTGGCCGGGGCTCCGTTCTCAGTGAGGTAAGTCATTTCCTTGCCCACCTGTGACTTGGGGACGGGGTCTTCTCCATGCAACCCAGGGCCCAGTACCCTAGGTGTTTGCCAGGGAAAGGGTGGTGGGGTGAAGGAAGGAACGAGTGAGTGGGCAAATGAATGAGTGAGCAGGTGAATGAGGGCACGAGCGGTAAATGAATGAGCGAGACGATGAATACATAAGTGGGTGAATGAATGAATAAGTGGGTGAATGAATGAATAAGCGGGTGAATGAATGAGTGGGTGAATGAATGAGTGGGTGGATGAATGAGTGGGTGAATGAATGAATAAAGTAAATGAATATGAATAAGCGGGTGAAAATGAATGAGTGAGCAGATGAATGAATGAGTGGGTGAATGAATGAGTGAGATGAATGAATGAGTAGGTGAATGAATGAGTGAGTGAGCGGGTGAGTGAGTGAGCGGGCGAACGAGAGGGGGAATGAGTGAGCGAGCGAGCGTGCTGGACGGGTGAGGGGGAATGAATGAGTGAGCGCGCAGAGCACCAGCTGCGGTGGCCGGGCTCCCTCGCCAGGGAGCGCTGCTCTAACTCCCCCGCGGGCCCTCGAGCCTCGGCTCCTGGCGGTAAGTAGGGCAGCCCCGATTCGCTCGGCAGCCCTGCCCTCCTTTGCTCTCAGAAGTGTCCCCATTTAGATGACAAACGATACGGTCACCCGGCACTGAGACTCCTTCCAGGACCGTCCACGAGGAGAGCTGGAGCTTCAGGAACGGGAAGCAGGTCAGACCATCGGTGGGTCTGTACCTGTGCAGGGCTCAAGGTTGGAGTGTGGCCCCCAGCAGTGTGGGGCCGTGCGTTCACCTGGGCGAGTGCTCAGCGGGCGTGCTGCACACTTGAGGCTCACGCGGGGGCTGCTAGAGTGTTCTGAACGGTATCTGAAACCGTGAGTGTGCACACGTGTGCATGAACAAGTGCATGTGTGTGCATGAGCATGTGAGCACGCATACACGTGCGTGTGCAGCTTTCATCTGACCCTCAGTCAGCTCTGTGACCCCCAGACGCTCTCTGTGCCGGTGGGCCAGGCGCCAACACGATGGCTGCTCAAAGCTGGGGGGGACGCCCTTGTCCTCCTCCTCCCGCCCTAAGTCAGTGTGGCCTCTGGATGACCTGGGCGGTGTTGCAGCAGGTGGACGGCGTGACTCAGACTGTCCCCGCTGGGCCAGCACGCAGTGGGGGCAGATGAACCTTCCTCAGCCGGATAACGTATCTGGGTCGGACAAAGCTCCTAACTAAGTGAGGAAGAAAGTCCTAGTCTCCGCTCCAGTACAGGGGACGTGGGATGTGGAGCTGGCCCATCCCTCCTGTCCTCAGTGTCCTTCCAGGAAACAGTCATCAGCTGGCCCTGTGCCCAACCACAGAGACCTGGTAACAGCCAGGAAGGCCACCAGGTGACCGCCAACATCACTGCGGCCCCCTCCTCACACACATGCCGACCTGCTTAGGCGGGAACTTTGAGAGCCTGTTAGGGTCAGAGCAGGTACTGTCGAAGTCAGCCATCCAGTGAAAGGTCTCAGAGGCCCCCAGCTGGCCTCGAAACACCCATTTGGACAGATGTCACCATGCACGAGGAGGCCAGTGAGCCCGGGACCCAGTGCCTGTCAGAAGTCCCCTCGTCTCCAGGGTCCTGGTCAGTAGAATGGACCCCCAGCCGGGACGCCAGCCCTATCCATCCCGCAGGACACAGAAGTAAACGAGGCACTTTGCGAAGCGGCACCCATGGAGGTGAGAAGCACTGCATCGGAGGCAGAAGTGAGTTGTCTCGGGTTCGCCAGAACCTTCCAGAACGCAAACCTTCCCTCCCCTCAGGGGGACTCCCGCAGGCTCTCCCACTCTGAGCTCAGCCTTCTCTGTGCACGGCGCACCCCCAGGTCGGCAGAGCCTGCCGTGGAAGTCGCGGCGCCCAGCGCAGAATGAAAATTGGGGCTCCTGGGTCAAAATGATCAAGAATTTTAGGGCCATGACTGCAGATCACTCAAGCTCAGGCCTCTTGTGACAGTGCATGTCACCCGCCCGTGAAGGCAATCCGTGTTAATTTGACAACAGTTTCTTCCATGTCCCCAAGTTCCCCGCCTCAAGGGCTGTGGGCAGGTCCTATCTTTAGCGAGTGCAATGAGCTGAACCCTGACAGGGACCCTCTAGGACTCCAAGAAGGGGTCAGGGACAGGCTCCCGGACCCCTGCCCAGGTGTCAGGACAGAAATGGGTGGTGCGGTGCTTGTGCAAAGTGCCTGGGCGAGCAGATTAAGGGACGAGGCTCCTGGGGAGACCGGCATAGAGCCCTCACGCAGTCTGGCTGTTGACCAAGTGCTATCTGCGACAGGAACGCGCTGGCGACAAGCAGAAGAGGGGACAGTCAGCCAAGGTCGCGTCAACGGCAACGTGTCCAGCCATCGGAAACGCTGTTTTGGAAGAATACTTTCAATCCGTGACATGGTGTCCTTTGTCACACGAGAAAAAGAAAAGCAGGGTCCATCACTGAAAAGGGTGCGTCCCATTTCGCATGACCCACATTTAGCTCAAAGAAGGACGCGGCCTCTGGCGGTGGTTATCGACGTGGGGCGGGGCCAGGAGCGCGTCGTGTTCCTTCTGTGCTTCCTCCCGCGTTCACCAAATTCACTGCGGGACCAGACGCCACGCGGATAATAGCACGTCGATTTGAAAGCGAACGCGTCTCCAGAGGAGACCCGCAAACGGCCAGCGGCACACGAGAAGATGGTCAGCACCGTGGGTCGTCAGAGAGACACACATGGAAACTGTGGCGACAGCCCGCTTCAAAGCCACCAGGCCGGCTGTCATCAAAACCAGACGGGAAGCGCTGGCAAGGACGTGGGGAAACTGGGACGCTTGTGTGCTGCCGGTGGGACTGTCACACGGTGTGTCACCATATGTCCCAGCAAACAATCCCACTCCTAGGTGTGCGCCCCCCAAAACCGGAAACGAGGGTTCAGACAAAAACTTTCGCCCAAACGTTCATGGCAGCGCGGTTCACAGAAGCCAGAGAGCCCATCGGCTGACAAACAACGCGACGTCAGCTGGCCCGACGAAGAGATGGCCGCTCACGGGCGCAGGGCTTCTTCTGGGGGTGACGAAAGTGTCCTGGGAGCAGACAGGGGTGACGTGCGGGCACAGCCTCGTGCCTGCGCTAAGAACCCCTGAACCTCACACGTTCAAAGACTGGCACGGCGGGGTGTGGCTGAGGTCCCTCAGATCGGCACGCAGCAAGAGGGGACACGAGAGGGATCACCATCAAGTGACCGCATGGCCTGACTGGACCCGCCACTGACGCTTCTGGATGCGCAGTGACCGAGAACGAGCGTCGACTCGCGATCCAGGTTTGCGGACGGTGCCGGAGCCGCCCCTTCCCGCCCCGTGTCCCCGCCCCTTCCGCCATGTCCCGCCCTTCCCGCCCCGTGTCCCTTGCCTTCCCGTCATGTCCCCGCCCCTTCCTGCCCGGTGTCCTCGGGTTCCCAGGCTGGGTCTCCTCGCGCCAGCGCCCGCAGCCTCACAGCCCCAGACGGACTGGGCACTGGGGACGCAGCGCGCCCTCCCAGACGCTGTCCTTGGTTAGCCGGCCGCTGGAGCAGGACCCTGGCCCCCGACGCACGCCTCGGAGTTGAGCTGCCAGTGTGCCATGTCATCGCTCCCAGCATGGGGCCCCATAAGCCAATGTTTATTCATTATCTCGGATCTGTTTCCTATCGTCTATTTCAGAGGAGCCAAAAACAACATCTCAACTCAGTGACAGAGCGCCATATGACGACTTTCGTGTTCCAAAATGAGCCACAGCACGCTCCGCGAGGTAGCCCTCAGCTCCCGCCCGTGCCCAGCGAGGCGGGGCTCCTGGCCAGGGCTCGCCGTCCCCAAACGGGGTGCCCAGGCGCTGAGAAAGAGGCCTCAGGCCAGGCCTCACTAGTCCGACAGGTGGCAGGCTGGTGGCCACCTGCACGCACTGGGAGCAGCTCATTTGTTCTGCTTCTCACAGGGCACAGCCATGTCTGTCTTTGGGTCCCCCAGAGTCCAAGCCACACATGGTGGGGGCAAGGGGGACAGGTCAGCCCATTTCCAGGAAGGATGCTGTCGCCCTGGCCGCTACTGCTCGAGCTCTGCAGGGGCAGGAGGAGGCCTCTCAGAGTGGGAGGGCATGGCAGGCAGGCGGAGTCTGAGGCCCTTGTCACCTGGACTGACCGAGGGGACAAGTGACACCCTGGCCTGGGATGCCAAGGAAGGTGGCATTTTCTCAGGTCGCATAACACACCCCCTCACCCCCCCGCCTCTCCGCTGTTCACAAGCTGTGGTTCTAAAGACATCTCCTCCAGCAGTGTCAAAAGGTTTGGAGTGGGAGGGAGTGCCCGGATGTGGGGTGAGCTGTGCATGAGCACAGAACGGGTGTCTATGGCCACCGCCAGGCAGGGTCTGTCCGCCTGCCAGCCACCCATTCACTCACCACTCACCCACACACCCACCCACCCATTCACTCAGCCTCCCATCACCCACCCACCCACGCATCCCTTTGTCCATCTGCCCACCCACCCGTCCATCCAGGAAGTGCCTTCTCAGTACTACCTCCAGCCCAGGCACCGTGCTGGGTGTGGGGACACTGCGTGAGCTGGCTGCATCTTCCTGGTCCTTTGGCCTCATGGAGGGTGACGCATATTGATCGAGTCACCTTGTAAATAATGCACATTTACAAACTAACCGACAGGCCCTCACCTTTGACCCCGTTGGCTCATGCCACATGCACTGATTCAATCTGCTCCGACTCAGCTTTCCAGATGCCAGCTCAGCCAACACACCGCCTGGAAGCCTCTCACACGAACATCCCAGGTGTCACCCAGACTTCCGGTCTTGTCAGGGGGAGGTGGAGCGGCTACTTTCTGTGGGCTGTATTTAGGGCCACACCCCAGCATCCTGCTGGTCTCCCCGTTCAGTGGCTGTCTGCGGATGTGGCTCTCAGGGTGACCGACAGCCAGCGTTCAATGAGCATGTCCGAGGGCCAGCCTGCCCCAAGGGTTTCCCGTGATGGGTTCGCCCGCCTCGCAGCAGCCCCGCGGTAAACATGGAGCGGGAGGCGGCCGCTGGCTCAGGGAGGCTGAGCACTGTGCCCGAGGTCACACGGCAAGCAATGGGCGAGACTCGGGCCCCGGGCGCGTGGCCTTAACCCAGAGCCGTGGACTCTGGCGTCCGGTCTGTGGACCGGGGCTCCCGGCCCCTCCTCTGGAACAGAGGACGTGCCCTGAAGCGGACCCAGGGGGTTCCGGACGGGTCAGCGTGCGGCCTGGCTAGGTGACACTCACAGGGCAGAGAGAAGAGTCATTGCACTTGCCTCAGACAACAAAACAGCCCCACTGGGGACGGGCCGTGTGGCAGGAAGGAGACGGGACGGTGTCCACGGGAAGGCCCACGGCTTTCAGGGAGGGGGCTGGGCGAGGCTGTAGGGCGGCATGTAATCCCACGGGACCGGTGTCCTTACAGGAAGAGAAGGGGACATCACAGACGTGTCAGAGGAGACCGTGTGAGGAGCAGGGATGGGACGGGCGTCCGCAGGCAGGGACGAGAGGCCTGGCCAGGACCCGCCCCGCCGACGGCTCAGTGTGAGGCCTCAGCCTCTGGAACTGTGAATCCACCGTCTGTTGTTCCGGCTCCTGGGCTGTCATGTTTTGTCATGGCAGCCCTGGAAGACGAAGACAACACTCTTTCCTGCCCACGGTCGTCCGCCCAGTGTAGGAGCAAGAATGTCCCCAACCCCCCCGAGGGGGGAGATCTGAGCCACACCCGCTCCCCTCGCTCCAGAAGCCCAGTCCATAGTGACCACTGGGGCAGGGTGACTATCTGGGCAGAGCCGCAGACACCACATCCTGTAGCAGCTGTGGGGAAGGAGGGCAGGGTGGGTACCAGCATCACCGGATTGCCATGGTAACCTGAGGCCGGCTATCACTGCCGCTGGGAGGGGAAGGGGCTGGGTCCCAGAGCAATGCCAAGGACTGAGTCCTCCTAACGGAACCGGACCCGGCAGAACCATACTCGGGAGCGGGCCGGAGCGTGGAGACCAGTGTTTACACAGGGAGCAGCTGCCTGAGACTGGAGCTTGCACGGAGGCTGCGGGCTCCCAGTGCGTGTTTTAATAAAAGGGCGTAAAAGGAGGGAGGGAGGGAAGGAGAGAAGGAGGGAGGGAGGGGCCGGCGTGCTCCCGCCTTGGTGTTCCACGAAGCACGGTCGCCCGCAGCCGGGACCACGAATCCCCCTTTATTTTGTGTCTCGTTGGGGAACAGTGAGTCCCTCTGGAAGATGGCTCTTTAGTTGCTTATTAATGTTTTAAACTACGATTGTGCTAACAAAGTCACTTGCCCGTATTTTTAAATGTTCTAAAGATAACGGAAACGTGCTATTTGGGAACCGACCGCGCCCACCGTGGTGTCTCGCAGGGGCTTCGTGCACAGTGTGACTGCCGGGACTTCCGCTTCACGGCAGGGCGCCACGAGCCCACGCCCTGATGGCGCTGGGCAGAGCTACTCAGAAGCGCGGAGACAGCGCCACCCCTCCTCTGCCTCCCCGGGGAGTGCTCTGAGCTGGGTGAAAGCAGGTCACAGTGGTGGCCGCCCCTTCTGTTCAAAGACCCCAGACATTGAGGCCTCTGTGCTGCGGGCGCATGTGAGCTGCAGCCCATGGGGGGCCCTGTGCCCTCCCTCTGCTGGCCTGACATCCTGACTGTCCGTGGCAGACCGTCTTCCTGCACCCTGGGCCTGGCCGGCCACACGTCTCAAGCACATTCACCCCTTAGTACCTGGCTCAAGGCAACCCAGGCAGGGCCAACCCAGACGTTTGCTACGCGGGCAGGAAGAACCACCTTGGAAGACCTAAGCCTGGGCTGCCCAGAGAATAAAGCCGCCAGGGAGAGATCAGTGCCTAGAGGTGGAGAGAAAGCTCCCTAGGGACATCGCTTGAGCACCTGGATCCAGCCATGCCTGAAGCCAGCCATCCAGGCTTTTTACTCACATAAGCTACTGATTCCCTCCCGAGGGATGGGAGTGCTGTAGGGAGCCCTGGGACTTTGTCACCTCCAATTAAGAGTGGTAATGACCGGAGCAGCCCCTGAGCTGGGACGAGGCAGGGCAAAGCCCTGGGTCAGGGCTTGGCTCAGCTTTCCGCACCGGCTCCGCCACCAGCCAGGAGTTTGGCCGTCATCCATCAGCAGCCAGAGTCCCTCCTCCAGAAACGGGCCTGAGCCCTGAATCAGGATTCTCAAACCGGGTCCGAGAGAGCCCGGTCCTCTCAGGGGTACCTGCCCTCCCCGACAGGAGCCCGTCCGTCTCTGCTTTGCTTCAGATGCCGCCTAAGTGATTGACCGCAGGCTTGCTGTTAAGGAAAAGGCGTTTTGCCCAGAGGTGCACACTTTCACACAAAGTCAAGTTTCCTTTCCTTAAACGTGGGAGTTTTCCCTCCACAGGTCGCTAGAGTAGGCGAGAGTCTCAGCTTCATGGTAAGTGTCCGCCATCTGGGTCTCGCCTTCTCTGTGTGGTGTCTATCTGTGCTGGGTCCCCAGTCCGTGGCTCAGGAACCCAGAGATTCTTTGGGTCGGTGACCCAGACTCAACTCCCAGCCTCTGCCTGCGGCTCACAGGCTGAGACCCCGCACTAGCTGCTCAGTTTCTCCGGCCCTTGGTTCCCTCACGTGCAAGGACGGAGCCCGCAGAGCCTTCGAGACCCACGCCCAGCACACAGCTGGGAAATCCCGCTGGCCGGTCATCTTCGTGGTCTCCGAAGACCTGGGCTCTTAAACTAGGCTCGCCTAGGTTAACCGGTAACTGCAGGTTACCGGGCCAGCGGGGTCAAGGGGACTGTCTGAGGAGGGGTCATCGGCCAGCCCCCCTGGAGCGGAACGGCAGGCGTCTCCAGAGGAAGCTGTCCTTACACACTCATTTCTGGAAGAAGCTCTTCCGCTCTGCACGTAAAGTGGGAGCCAGCGCCACTGCCACAGACAGCAGCGCCCGCGTTAGACACAGTGGAGAGCTGAAGGGACGGGAGTCGAGCCGGCGCTGCCGCCCACAGGGGGCCCCACACCACGCCGGCCCCTTCCTAAGGGCGGGACTGGCGGCCACAAGGGCTGCGTGGGAGCGTCCAGCCTCCCAGGGGAACGGCCAGCAGCGGTCTGGGAACAGACGTTGGCAAATGTCGCTCACCGACGCACGGCTTACTTGTAGGATATGTAATGAGTGACCACGAAGCAACAAGAAACGGACAGAACCCTAAAAGCAGAACGGGCCAAAGACTGGAACCGGCGTCGGACGACGAAGAAATGCAAATAAAGGCCAATAAACCAGCGAATAAAGGCGCTCAGACCCCGAGGCAGTAAGAGAAACGCACACCGAAACCCAGAGGCGCTGTCCCCAGCAGTGGTCCCCAGCGGGCAGAGCGATGGCGGGGCGCGGGCACCCGTTAGGGTCTGAGCGTCCGTGTCCCCAGATGCAAGTGGCGGCACCCTAACGGCCGGTGGGATGGTCTTTGGGGTGGGGCCTTTGAGAGGATTAGGGACAGATGAGGTCAGGAGGGTAGGACCCTTGTAACAGATCAGTGTCCTTCTAAGAGGAGGGGACACCACGATGCTCTCTCTCCACCATGTGAGGACACAGGAGAAGGCGCCGCCTACAAACCAGGAGAACTCGGCCCTGACGGCACCTTGACCTTGGCCTTCCAGCCCCCAGAACCGTGAGAAATGACCGTTCACATGCGGTGTGAGCCGCCCGTCTGCGGTGCTCGTCACGGCAGCTCGGGCAGACTGGACACCCACTTAGGACAGGGCGGGAGCATCCGGAAAAGCAGAGGGCACGCCGGCCCTGACCGCAGTCACTCCTGGGGTGCGAACAAGGGCCCGTCGCATGGGTCTGCATCGGGAAACGAATGCGGGTCGCAGAACGCTGCCCGTGACAGCCCCGGGCTGCGGAGGCTCTGAGGGGCCGCCCGCGGCAGGGACCGTGAACAAACCCACGTGCCGAGGCTAAGAGGGGGACAATGACGCTCAGACCCCAGACGTCAACACCGATACCGCCCTAACAGCGTCACCGCGACCGCCGCCACCACCGTCACTGCCACCACCAACTACGTCACCGTTGCCCTCACCGGCAACATCATCACCAGCATCGTCACGATTGCCACCACGACCGCCCCCGTGCCCCGACTACACGACCCCCGAATCTTAACGTCTCAGAGGGCGACTGGTCCGCTGCAGACTCTGAGACGGGTAGGTGAAGGGAACAGACTGGCAGCTCGGACGTGTCCTGGTTCAGCCACCCGTTAAATGTGCCTCTCTGAACCACATCCTCAGGGGACATCTCCCAGAGGACGTAAAAACGCCAAGCTGACAGGAGGTTCCTGGCCTGGGGAAGTGGACAGCGGCTGGCACCCAGGGGCCCCGGCACGGATGGGGAATGGGACGGTCCCCCTTTGAAGAGGCAGCTGGGAAATCCAGACACCCGGGTTCAACCCCCGTGTGGACACGTGCAGGGCACGTGGTCTTTATCCCCCTGGAGGGCACTCCACGCACGGGGTGGGGGTCTGTTCTCTCCTCCAGGGCTCCATGGGGAGTGGACAGCACACGCTGCTCATCACATCTGTCTCCCCATCAACACTCCGACTTTCTGATCTGGACTTTGTTCTGACGGATAGCTTCTAGAAACTTCTAGAGAGCCACAGGGACCAACTCCCAGAAACAGATTTATTCCAGTTCCCAGGAGAACAGTTGACCAAGGGAGGGCACGGTGAGGCGTGGCCTGCACGCGTGTCCTTCACCCGGCCATAAGCCTGCACCGCGGAGGTTCGGCCATAGAATTCTGGCAGCCGATCCAGCGAGAACCCTGCAGAGACATCCCCTGGGGGTCACTGAAGCGGCTCGGGCATCCTGACGCCCGATGGGCTCTGGGCGGGCATGAGGCACACAGCACCCCAAAATCACACTGGGCAGCTCAGTCAGATCCGCTCCTGGAGCGAGGGGGCGTCAAGAAGGTGGCGTCCTGTACAGGGGGCCCGAGCTGCCCAGTCATTAGGCCCCAAGCCCGGCGAGCAGGTTCCGGCCATCCCCGACGGGCGGGCACGGGGTGGGCGACGGCTGTCCACCACGCCATCCTGCCCCCTCGTTCTAAGTGGACTGTGCTCCCCAGTCAGGCCCTTGGCCTTAGTGACCGGAACACGACTGGCCTTGTCACCTTCTTGGGGACGGACAGACGGGAGCCCTGTTAACGAATCAGTCGCGTTACTCATCACTTCACGCATGTGTGTCGTTTTTCGTGACCTGACCCGGTGACAGCCTCCGAGCATGCTTTTGGGCCCAACTCACCGGCCGTCGTGGGGACGGTCGGGTCTGTGTGTCACCCGGACTAGGCCACAGCCCCCGGCTTCTCAGTCCAGCGCTCGTCTGGGGGCTGCCGCGGCTGTGCCCGCCGACGTGGCTAACAAAACCTACCGGCGCTGGCCTCCAGGAAGGTGACTTTCCTCCCCAGTCACCTGGTGGCCGGAAGAGCAAAACCGAGGTTTCCCCGGGGGAGATGGAGTTCCACGTCGAGGCCGCAGCACCCCACGCCTCCCGAGTCCCCGGCCTGCCCTGCAACGTCCCACGGTCGCGTGAGCCAACCCCTTAAAATGAATCTCTCGGTGCACACACATATCTGCATCCATACCCCTATCTACCTCCTACTGGTTCTGTTTCTCTGGAGAAGCCGGGCTGGTCAGCTACCAAGGGATGCCCTCCAGGCCGGGGACTATGTGGCCAACACTTGTGGCATTCAGGTCACATGCCGGCCCTGGACGAGGGGATCTGGGAGGCGGTGCTGGGTGCCTTCCGAGCCAGAGCCTGTCAAGTGGACAGGACCTCTGCATACCCTCACCCCGCACCTGCCAGCTGGAGGCAGAGTCCCCTAAGGCTACTGAAAGCGACGTGCCCTGGTCCCTGGTCACCCGGGAGCTGTCTGCTGGCCAGCAGAACCCACACTGCACAGACACCAGGTGGGAGAGAAACGTGGGCCCCACTAAGCCGCCGAAGCTGTGGGCTCATCTGTCACAGCAGCGGACACGGCCGGACAAACACATGCGGCCACGACATTTCACAGTCAGATGACAGCCAGCCCTGTGGTGGCCTGGTCCAGTGCAACACCATGTGGCCTCCTCTCCAGGCACGGTGGACTGCGTGCACGTGTCCTGTCCCGCATCGGGAACCGAGCAGGACACAGAGGCGCATCCTTAAGGGACCTGGACACACGGGGGAGGGGCACGCACACAACTAACTGGCCATTTCCCAGAATGCCTTCCTTCTCGCACGCGATGACATCGTCACGTGCGGCACCTCGCGGCCAGTGCTGTGGGCTGAGGCCTACGAGAGGCGTTACCGTGGATACCGTGGGCATGCCGGTCCCGTGCACAGAATCACAGAGCTTACGCCACGCCCCTCCCCCGGCCCCGTGCATGCTCCGTCCCCAGCCTTCCGTGGCACAGGGGCACAGCCAGGCCACCAGATCCCACCGAAAGCCAGGAGGCCCGCGGACCAGGCCCCGGCGGGAGACGCGAAGCCTCGCCTCACCCCTCTCGCATCTTCCCCGGCGCCGTTTTATGTAAGATGTCTCCTCCGGACGTTTCGGTCAGGTCCATCCGGGGCGACCAGTTTTAAAGCGGTTCTCACGAGGGCTCCGTCGGGGAGCTCTGAGAGTCGTGGGCAGGGTTTGCCCTCGCGGACACACGGGCCCTGGGCGCAGCTGCCATCGGCGCACCCCACGGCCACGGACGGCGCCCGTGCCTTCTCGGGAGGGCCCGGGGGCAGCCTCCTGCAGGGCGAAGCCCCGGTTTACGAGACTGTACGAGATCGCCGAGGAGGCTCCACGCATCGAATCAGCCTCTAAGAGCCCTTTCCCCCGACAGCCAGACATCTGATCCACGTTTTCTGCAGTGTGGACGGAGCAGCCTGGTAACTAAAAGCTCCCACACCGCCTGCACTAACCTGCGGTTTGGACAAAGCCAGGGGCCCTGGGTCAGTCAGCTGGAGAGGTCCTGTTTTCCATCTCTGCGCCTCCCTGCACCAGCCCTGTCCACGCCCCATCCAGCCGACGGTGCCACCCGGCGGGGTGGGCAGGGGCCGCCTTACCTGCCTGGCTGTCTCGGGGCTTGCACTGGACTTCCTCCACGCAGTCGGCCGGGAACCACCCGATGTGGCCGCGGGCGCTGCCTTCCCAGAAGCCCCCTTCGCCGATGCTCAGAACTAGAGACAAGGACAAGAACAGTGTCAGTGGGGAGGGGCCGAGCCGGGAGGGCCTGGGGGTGAGCAGGGCGGGGGGTGGCGACGGGAGCAGGGCCAGCATGTTGTCGGCTAAGTCTGCAGAGCCAGTGCTCTGGTCCGTGTGCCGGCAGACCATGCCTTCTCGGCCGTGGACGAGGGGACCCGGCAAAGTGTCTCTTGGGAGGACAATGCCAAGGGCATAGCACTACAGTCCCCAGGTCTCCTCTGCCTGTCGCCCTTGGGGACAGAATGCAGCACTGGATGTACTGTCATCTCTATGACACCACATGTCACGTGGCCGCTTTGTCCTTTGGCTCGGCGTCCCATCCGAGACAGAAGAGTCCCCACCATCGGTGGGGGCAGGATGGGAGGGGCGGGCCATTTCAAAGGGGAGAAGGAGCGATGAGGTCTGGGGAGAGGGTCCACCTGTCTGGGTCCCCAGGATCTTTTAAACCAATTTGAAGAAAGAGAGCATGCGGCAGGGGACAGACCAGCAGTGACGGGCTGTGGGCTGAGGGGCTGGACTCTCTGGACGCACAGTGACGAGGGCCGGATTGAAAGACGAGGAGACCCACCCTCGGGCGTGCTGACTTACTGGTGAAGGGCCCATGAGTCTGCGGGACTGGCCGGGAGTGGGGGTCTGCCAGTCTCCTTCGGGAAAAGGGTGGTGGGCTGTGCTCGGGGGCCACTGTGCAGTGAAAACCCAGGTTCCCGCCCACACGGCCGGGCTTTCCCTTCCCGGGCCGAGTGCTGGGAGAGCAGAGGGGCCCCAGTGGACGCCCACAGCGAGATGGGGTGAGCGGGGGTGAGCAACGCGAGCCTGGAGACGTGGGCTGGGGGCGTCCCAAGGACCCACGTGTGGCCCGAGGCGCGGTCTGGACAGACATTTCGGTTGCGAGGGCCAGCTCAGAGCGGTGAGGTGTGGGGAGGGTCCTATTTCCAGGCTTTTGGTGCCGGGCTGGGGGCGTCCCCAACACCCTCAGAATGTGGCTATGCAATGGGCACATCAATATCATCTCTGAGCCTCTTAATCTTTAAGTTATCAGGCTGCAAAGCGGCAGACAGCAGGAAAAGGGGCCGGGCAACCGTAATGCCTTCTTCCACCTCTCATGTTAATCTGAAAGGCCAGATAAAGACCAACTGGACCTGTGATTTCTGAAGGTCAGTAAAAGAAGAAATGTCAGCTTTCTAGTTTTTGCCTAATAATTCGAAGTAATGACCTAAACGACACAGGCGCTCTCCCAGCTGGCCGGTACGGTCATATCTGCTCAACGCCTTTCCTCCTAAAATCAGTGCCGACCCCTTACGCTCACTGCCATCCTGCTGACCGGGATGCGGCTGCGATTTCCCAGAGGAATCGGATCTGGGAGGGTCACCGGAGGCAGCGCCCCGCGTGGCGGGGGACGGGGCGGGGGGAGGCCGGTGCCCGGGGGAGGGGGCCGCACTGCCTTTCTTTGCCGTGTGGACAGCTGTCCTGTTGTTTTAGGGGGTCGGTGGAGGACGAAATGCTGGGGACGCACCCGCCACATCTCATCCACGTGACGCTCGGGGACGCGCCTAACGCTCCGTGCCTCAGTTTCCTCATTCACCAGGCGGGACAGCACTGTGGCTCACGGAGTGACTGCCTGTGACAGCGGCACAGCGAGCCAGCGTGCAGCTGCAGCGGCCGGGGACACCGCCTCCCAGCTCCGCACTGAACGGGCGTCAAGCGCAGGCCTCGGGGTGTGTTACTATCCCATGGGACCGCGGGACGGGGTGGGGCGGTGTGCGGCCGGCTTGAGGGAGTGGACAGGCAAGCACAGGGAAGCGGAGGAGTGTGGACAAGGCCTGCCCGGCTCGGGGACCCTGCACGTCTCCCTGGTTTCAGGGGCCTTGATCAGCTGGGCAAAGGGAACAGGCTTGGGCAGGGGCTGTCACTGTGTGATTCGCCCCCGTGGCCGTGCTTGGTGCCCTAACGCCCTGCCCCATCTGCATCACTGAGGAAGGAGCTGAGTGCTGGGCAGCGAGCCTCTGGGGGGCGCTGGGGCCCCGCCTCTCCCCCCGTCTGCACCGAATCCCAAGTGGAACAGGCCAGCGTGAGTCATGCCACAGGGGCTTGCCTCCACGTGCGCATCGCCAGGGAACCAGAACAGGTGCACCCCCGTCCCCGGGCATCCCTCATTCACGAGAGCAGTGTTGGGGTGTGCTTCCCCAGGGACACGGGCTCCGACCGCCTGCTGTAAACTTTAGGACCTTCCTCTGCAGGGCTGAGCAGAAAGACAGAAGCCAGAGAGGGTGCTGCGGGGTCACGAGCAGGCCCCCCGGGGCTGTCCCCCTCAGAAGAAGTGAGTTCGGTTTCTCCGGAAATCCTCCCAGAAGCCCTGCCCCCGCGGTGGGTCCCCAGGGTTGGGGGGTAGGGGGTGCAGGATTCCTACAGAGGGCTCCAGGGCAGCCGTGGGCACGGCCCAGGCGGCCACCGGCTCTCCAGACAGAAGGCCTGTGACGGCGTCCTCTGAGGTGGCATCTAGGAACCGACCCTGTCGCTTGTTCTCTGGGGGAGTCAGGCCCGGCTCCCCACACGCCCACACTCCTCACTGAGGCCTGGGCCCCAGTCTGGGGTGACCTCCCCGGGAGGCGATGGTGCTGCTGGGATTGCAGGGTGAGGGCAGACCCTCTCACACCCTCGCCCATGGGGATCCAGCCCCGCTGCGACCCCTCGGAGCCCCGGGTCCTCATCTCTGCCAGCGCCCCCACCCCCGCCCCCGTCTGTGCAGCACTCCTCGTCACCCCGAGTGGGAGGCCCCGGCGGGGGCTCATCCTTCACCTCCCCGGACTCTGCCTTCGCTCCCACCGCTCCTAGAGGCGGCGAGCCCCGGGAGCCTGTCCTTCCCAGCTTCTTCAGGACGCAGCGGGCCCTGCCCGACAGTGCGGGGCCGATGTCGGCGGCGAGGCATGGGCTGGAGCTACAAGCCCCTGGCGGACCTGCCTCTGGCTCCCGCGCCCCCGGCTGGCCTGCCAGCCTGCGAAGGCCGCCTCCTGTGCTCAGGTGCTGCGTCAGCTGTGCATGACGACGGTGGGGTCGACGAACATTCCTGAGTGTGCAGGGGAAGAGAAGCTTGCCCCACGATGCGTCCTGGTGTTAAAATTCACGGGGGCGGGTCAGGGGGATTTTTAGGTGCATAATTTGATGACCCGTAATTTTAAGATTTACAAAAATACTTGCATTAAACTATACAGGAACAGTTCAGGGACTTTTGCTACTGGGTGTGATGACCAAAAACCCCACGGACCACACTGCAGGAGGCAGTTATAAAACCTGAGTGTGACAGGACAGCAACCGCTGGAAGGTGCTGGAACGTGTGGAGAAGCAGACAGGCCCGCTGGGACGGGCGGGCAGCTGCACGGGGGGCCCTCTCTCTGGCTTGCGGCCGGGACTACGGAGCCTCCCCAGGGCAGGGCTGGAGATGGGAGGCCCCAGGAGAAAGATCTGCGGTCTCCACAGCCCGAAGACACAGATAGGCGAGTCCAAAACAGCAACCAGGCACCCAGAGAGACAGGGGGTGCCCCCCGCAAAGGAAAGAGCCAGAGAAGGTGCAAAACGCAGCCCCCACATCTCCGATCGACCCTAGAACCCCCTGTGTGCAGAGCAGGTGCAAACCCAGAGCTGTCACTCAAGCGACCGGCCAAAGCAAAGGACAGAAGCCCGACAGAGGCCGGTCTCCACGCCCCGACCCTCCTGAGGTCCAGACGCTACAGAAGGTCACCGGACACGTGGACACGCGAAGAGGGAGCCCATTCTGCAGAGGAAAGTACGCCGGGTGAGCCAGCCCCGAGGCGACCCGGTAACGGACGGAGAGTTCCAGGGACGACGGTGCCAGCCCCCGGCCCGTGCTGTTGATGAGTGAAAACCCTCGACAGAGTAACAGGGAGTCTGAGCAAATAAAAAAAATAAAAAAACAATAAAAAAAAAATGCGTGCAGACGAGCTGGGGTCCCGAGCATGGACTTCGCAGCTCACGGGACGTTTCAGAGGAAAGAGAAAGTGAACTTGAAAATGGGTCACAGGGATGGCGGAGGTGAAGGGAACGGGAAGACGATGCACAGAGCCCTGCGGCGAGCCTGGCGGAGGCTCGAGTCCACGAGCAGCGCGACCAGCGGCCGTCGCGAGGGAGGGGCTCGTGACGCTCGGGCTCACGGTGGCCCTCAGAACACCATCCGACGCCGTGGACCTCCCCGCGTTGTTCCGGGGTGGCTCGTGCTGCACCGTGCGCCTGCCGCCCCCACCCCGACTCCCGTGCCAGGATCTGCCCAACACCCCTCTCTGGAGGCCCCCGGGGTTCCCAGGCGGAAAGGCGCTCGGCCGCCAAAGCCTTCGCCCGCCCCTCCCCCGCACCTTCCCCAACGGCGTTTCATCCCCAGCGGAGACGGGACACCAAGGCTGCGCCCGTGAGAATGGCTGTCGAGTGTCCTCTGTCCCCATCTGCCTCCCGGGGCTCCATATTTTCCATAGGGGTCCCGGGCTGACCTTGCCCCAGGAGCCGAGGACGCTGGGGACACTGACCTTTGACCCTGTCGCCACGGTGAAGGGGGATCTCGCCGTCGACCTGAGGCTGGTATGGCTTGACGACCACAAAGAGCCTCCCGGGCACCGCGCTGTACAGCTTCCGCTTGGGCCCCAGGCGCTCGAAGGCAGAGAGCGCGTCCTTGCTGCCACCGGGAGGGAAGGCCGGCCTGCGATGGAGGGGACAGAGAGAGGGTCACCGGCTGCGACAGAGCAGGCCACGCTCTGACCTGCGGCCAGTCCGCTCACGGCAAAGGCTGTCGAGGGCAGTCACATCGGAACTCTGCTTCCCGACGGGCTGAGCACGTGTCGGGGCCCGGGGCCCAGCGTGCGAAGTCACGGCACGCGGTAATCGTCCCCAAGGGCGTGACGGCGGGGACTCGGCAGGTGTCTGCACCCACGTTCCAAGCAGCATCACGACAGCCAAGAAGCGTCCAGCGCGCGTGTCCAGCGATGGATGATGCACGCACCAAACGTGGCCGCCCAGGCATCGGACGGCCTGGGAAAGGGAGGAAGTCCCGACACAGGCTCAGCACGGAGGACACTGTGCCGAGGAAAACGAGCCGGTCCCAAAAGGACGAGTCCTATGTGACTCTGCTCACGAGAGGCCCCCGTGGGAGCCGGGTTTGCAGAGACGGCAAGGGGGTGGCGTGCTGGGGCGTGGTGTGTCACGGGGACAGGGTGTCGGCTTGGGAGCATGCAAAGTCCTGGAGACGGTGGCGGTGACAGTCACACAGCAGGGCGAATGTGCCTCGTGTCATTGAGCTGTGCGCTGACAGCGGTCGAGGCGGCCGAGAGCAGCCTGGTAGGATTCCGGCCGCCACGTCTTGGTGTGAGGCCGCGTCACAGAATTCTCAGTTCGGGAGACGCAGGGCCATGTGGAGTGGGCTGGGCCACCGCCCGGCCGCCCTGTGCAAACGGGGGCCGCCCGCTCACTGAGCCTCCGCCATCCGTCATTCACCTGTCACTTACACGTCATCCGTCCGTTCGTTCATTCATTCATTCATTCATTCATTCATTCATTCATTCAGCAAGCATCTAGCGGGTCCGAGAACACGAGGCCTCATGGGGAGCCACGCAGGGAGAAAGACAAGTGGGAAGACACTTTCTGCACGTCCAGTGGGTCAGCACAGAGGACAGGGTGACTCGGGGACAGGCTGCGGACGGCAGGAAAGACTCTGCAGGGACATTAAGGGCAGAACTGATGCCCCAGAGGCCAAAGATGTGACTGGACGAACAATGGGTTACTCAGGCCACGGTGAGGGGCTGGATGGGGGCGGGGAGCCCCTCGGCAGGGCCGATGTGCAGAGGGACAGGTGACTCAGAGATGACAAGGGGCAGAGCTGCCCGGACCTGAGGACCCACTGAAGTCGGCCGTCTCCTGGTTCCCGGCTCGCACGGAGGGTTGGGGGAGGGGTGGGGGAGGGGCGCCAGCTTGGGCTGTGGCGCAGCGAGGCGCGTCCATCACAGACGGCCCCAAGCCTCGGCCTTCCACTGACAGCCGTGTCGTAAGCAGAGAGCTCAGCCCCCATGTCACCGTGCATGGTCAGCATTGTCACCCTGCGGCCCAGGGCCAGGGGGGAGCAGAGAGGTCAGCCGGCACACAGCCCTGACCAGCATGGCCCCACCACGTGCCACTGTGGCCCTGGTAACGGCGTCCCACGCGCCACACCCTCCCCGCGAGGTCCTAGGGAGGTGCCGCAGGGATGGACAGAGCTCAGGAAGTCCTCGCCGCTGGCCGGGACGCCGGCGTGCAGCTGGGGCTCCGCGGGGAGACCCACTGTGACTGGACAAGTGCCACATACACCGCCGAGCCCCGCACGGTCCTGCCGTCCCCACGCTCTCTGTGGTGACCCCGTTTGTGAGCACAAGGCCATCTTGGCTCGGAGGCGGAAACGGAGGTTCTGGAAGGTTCTGGGGTGTGGGACTCTCCCCCTTGCCGTGCACACCCTTTTCAGGAAAGTGGGATGGGTCCCCAGGGCCTCCTGTGACGGGGACAGTTCTGAACGTGCCTCCTGCCTCGTACCTTCCCACAGCCCGTTCTGGTCACAGCGCGTCCCCTGTCCCGCCCGGACACCCCACTGGCACCTTTCCTCACCTCAGTGCACCCTCTCATCTGGGGGACCCCCGCCTCCCCCAAGGAGGTCTGAACGCTGACTGTGTGACCTGTGACTCGGGACACCCGCATCCTCCCCTACACCAACCCTGGGGGCCGACGTGTCTCCCGCCGTCTTTTCTGGGGTGGGGACGTGGCATCCCCCCGAGCAGTGAGCGCCCAGAACAGAGGGGGCTGGCAATTCACGCGTTCACCTCCCCACAGGAGCTTAAAGAGTGACTGTCCCAAGCGTGGAAGGTGAGTGACGGGGGAGGCCCGTGTGGTCAGCCAAGGTGCACCTGCTCCCCGACGCTGGGCCCCTTCGCCTGGCCCCGCCCCCCAGGCGGCTGACACAGACCCGGGAGCCCGGCCCTTCATTGGTCCCTAGTCCTGGCGTCCGGGGGATGTGCCTTTAGCACGCGGGGTCGGGTGGCGGGGCCGTGGGAGCACAGTCCGATTCCACAGCCGGCCCCAGCAGCACTGGCCTTGTCCCTCCAGTCCCCGCCCAGCCAGCCAGGACCCACGTGACCCACGGCCCTGTCTGGGTCAGGATGGGCGGAGGGAGGGATTGGCAGCTGCTGGTCCCGCCGAGGAAACCAGGCTCCCTGGTCCACGGGGGAAGCAGCACGTTGGCTTCCTGGTCCCCATGTCCCCAGGAGGCAGGGAGAGGGCACACAGAGGTGCACAGGGCCGCGAGCCAGAGGGCGCCCACCGCTGCGGGCCCACAGCCCGGCCAGAGAAGGGCTCTACTCCCCGGAAGGGGGCACAGGGCAAGGCGGGGTCCCACAGCCCCAGAGCCTCCCGGAACCCTCGTTTCCGCCTGCACAGGAAGTGGGGGCCTTGACCTCTGAGGTCCATGGCTGCATCTGAGAGGTTCTGTTCTCTGAGCAAACTGCTCTTGGGTTTGAGGCGCCTGTCTCGGGCTACAGGAGGCACAGCCACTACCTGGGGTGGGTGGGGGAGATGTTGGTGATGCCGACGTCGCCATCCTGGGGCTGCGGGCACAGGCTCGCGGCCCGCCCTGCCCGCCTGAACACGATGGCCCTCCTGGACGGCCACGCCCGCCACATGGGGCTGGCTCCCCCGCCCAGTTCAGCCCTTGGAAACCCCGATGCTTGCTTGGCCTCAGCTTTCCATGGCCAAGTTCACGGAGCTGGCAGGGACTGGGCTAAAGGACGGGCTTTCTTGAGCCCCTGCCAGCTTCTGCCCGGTGGCAGCAGAGTCCAGCTCAACTCCCACCCCTGTGGGATGGGACGGGGGCCACCGCCGTCCCCGTGGGCGGGGGAAGAGGAGGCTCAGAGGACTCAGCCAGCGGTCGGGGCACGTGCACTCTCTGCCTGAACCCCGAAGCACGAGCCGCTCCACTCTGCTGAGTGACCCCACCCCGGAAACCTGTTTAAAGGGGGACGGGGCGGCTGCCCCAGCTGTGCAAAAATACACCAAGAGCTGTTCTGAGCCTGGTGAGAGCTGGTCGGCCCCCTGGGGAGCCGGGAGGGGTCCTGGCGGGAGCCCACTCCTTGCGGGGGGGGGCGGGGGGCAACTGGATGCAGCACACCCTGGCTCAGGCGGGTTCTTGGGGACAGGGGCCTGTCATGCCAGCGGGCACCACTAGAGGGCGCGTCTCAGGCAGGTGTGTGCGGAGCTGGCACCTGAGCCGGGTGCACAGGTGCTGCGGGGACCCTGGCTCCCATGCCCCGGGACCCCTAACTCTTCTGCCTTGCACCTGGTCCAGCTGGGGAGGGCTTGGTCCCCCTTCCGCCAAGTTTGCACCTGAGGGTGTGGCTCAGGCCACAGTGCTGCACCCACCACGCTCTGGGCTGAGGTTTCTGGGGCCTCCGGTTACCTGAGAGAGGGGTGCTGAGGGGCCAGCCTTCCCTGTGGGCGTCGAGAGAGAAAGGGGGGGACGAGGCGGGAACGTGCAGCCTGAGGCCACCGCCTCGTGCTCAGGACGCTACATCTCCCTCGACCTGGCTGACGAGATCTCCTCACGTCTCCTGCCCCTCAGCCCAGCACGTCACCAGACAGGGGCACCAACACTGCCTGCCCCACAGTGGCCACAGGGTCCTCCTGAAGTGTCCCTGACTATGACAACAGCCGAGGGTCGCAGACACTTCTGTGGGATTCACTACGAGCTGGACATGGGTCTCAGAGCTGGGCATGGGTCTCAGTGCGGGACAGTCCTCTACGCATGCCCACTGGCCCCATTTCACGCAGGAGAAAGCGGGGTGCAGAGTGGCCAGGCGGCCTGCCCAAAGCCGTGCAGTGGGCAGGAGGCAGCTGTGGTCCTCACGGAGGAAGCCATGTCCCTGGATACAGCCCGGCGGTCTGGCACAGGACCTGCCTGGGGGGTGGGCCGTTGGGCAGCCACCCCTGAGACAGGATAGGGTGAGGCAAGCACATCCTAAACCCACCTCTAGTTCTGTGATTGCAGGAAGGGCTCTGGGGGTACGCTGGGGGACCCCGTCCTACGGCAAGTGCATAGTGCCTGGCTGGGACCCGTCGGCCTCAAGGACAAAGATACAGCGGAGGGGTTCAGCCACCTCCCTGAGCCCCCTAAAGGCCCAGGAGCTGTGCCGTGGGGCCCTGAGTCCCAATGTCCCCTATCACCTGACTGGCTGGTATTGTACGGCCATTTTCAGGCCTGGGCGCAGGGGTGAAAGGCCGGGCGGTGTCTCCCAGCCGGGAAGCAGAGCTTGCCGTGTGGCTCTAACGCCCTCATACCCACGCGTGCACACCTGCACGCCAACGGCAGTGCGCGCCCTCACACCCACGCGTGCACACCTGCATGGCCACGGGGACACTCAGACAGGGCCCCGCCATGTGTCCCAGCCGCTTTGTCTCTTCAGAAGCAGTAATTTGTCTGCGGCGTTTGCAAGTCCCTGGCCACACTGCCTGCAGCATCTTATTAGACTTCGTACGGGAGGAAGGGGACACACTCTTCTTAAATTAGAGTCATAATTCTAGCGAACGGTGTGAAGCGGAATTTTCTGCCTCGGGGGATCCTTTAATTTAGCTTGAAACTGCTCTTAGCACCTGTGACGTCTCCCTCGGGGGGCTCAGAGCAAATCTAGACCAGAACCGGGAACTGGGTCTCTCCGTTCAGAGGACCAGACAGCGCGAGAGGCACGTGTCCAGGGGTTACGGCACTGACGCGTGCCTGGGGGTGCGCCAGCATTGTGAGGGGCACGTCTTCCCCACGACCTCTGCGGCTGCAGCCCGGAGACCTGGCACGCTGCTCGTGGTCACAGCCCCTTCCCCAACCACGTGACGCACTGAGCCCTCCACCCGGGCTTCCTGCCTGAGCCCCCACCCCAAACACACACCAAGCACACGGAACAGGGCCCTGTGCCCCTCCCCACGTCCTGATCATAGCTGGGATGCAGCAGTGGGCGACAGGGTGACAGGGTGCCGAGTGCCGGACAAAGGGGCCATTCAAACCTCACCGGAAATGTCACGCCAGCCAGGAACACACGAGCCCTCCCTGCCGTGCGGGCGAGGACGGGGTCAGCAGGGAGGAACCCTTGCGTGCCCCACCGCGGACTCAGGAACCAGCAGCCTGGTTCAGAGTCCTGCCCGGCCCCACGCTGGCCGTGTGACCCGGGCCTCAGTCCCCTCATCTGAGACACAGGAGGACGTAGCACCCCTCCGAGGCGCCACAGAGGGAGGGGCCCGGGACAGCACAGGGGACACGCCTGGGCCCCCTGACTGCGCCGTCGGGTCAGCGGTCACAAGGCACGGCCACTGCTTTGCTGCTCATGCCCCTGAGGCCCAGACGGTGAGCGGCCCGCACCCTCCGGAGTCCCGCCCTCGCCTGAGAAAGTCCCAGAAGGCGGAGCCCGGCTGCCCAGGGCCACCTTCCCGCTGGTCCCCAGGGCAGCCCCACCCCGCCTCTGCCGGTCCTTACCCCACGTGCCAGGGCTGCTGCGGTCGCTTGCCATCCTCGCCGGCGCCAGCGAGCCTGTTGAGTGACGGGGACCGGCTGCGGGGCCCGGGCACGTAGCTGCCGATGGTCCTGACGGCCCCGTCGGCCGTGCTGGGCATCTGCTGCAGCAGCTGGGGCGACAGGCTGCGGTGGGAGGCGGTGGCGCAGACGGCCCAGTCGGGCGTGCCCGCGGCGAGGTTGTTGTCGCTGTTGGAGCGCAGCAGGACCCGGGGGGCGGCCAGCGTGGCGGGGGGCCGCCGCCTGCGGTTGGAGTACGCCGGGGCCTCGCGGAAGGGCACTGGCGGGAGAGAAGGCGGAGGCGGGTGAGGGCGCGTGTCCGCCGAGCGCAGGGCCCGCCCCGCCCCACGCGGAAGCACAGGCGGTGCGGACACGGGACATCTGCGTCGCGCGGGGGGTCCAAGCTCACGCTGGAGATGGAAGGGGCACGGGGCCGACTTCCATCCGGCCGGCACCCTCCCCTGCCGCGGCCGGGAGGCGCGTGCGAGGACAGATGGGCCGCCGTCCCACGACGCGGTCAGGACACGAGGCAGCCATGGATTTCCCCTCGCCACGACCTGGACGTGGCCTTGGCGTGGCCACACCGCGTCCCTGACACCCTCGTCCCCCGTCCCTCGGAACGTGGCTGTGTGTGCAGACACTCTTCACACGGGTCATCAAGGTAAAACGGGGTCACTGGGCGTGGGGCCTAACCTCACGTGACTGTGCCCTTGTAAGCAGAGGAGAACAGGACACAGAGGGATGACCACGTGGGGACACAGGGAGGAGATGCTGTCCACGCGTCCGGGACAGAGGCCTCTGTGGGAACCAGTCTTGCCCACACCTGGGTCGCAGGCTTCGGCCTCCGGGACTGGGGACAGGAAGTATCTGTGGTGCTTTGTCGCGGTGGCCCCCGGACACTCACACTCACACAGCCCTCAGGTCTGCCGGGTAGAACAAGCTGCTTCCACCCCAAGCCCAGGCCTTTCGGCACCCACCAAACTGGACCCGGCAGCGTGTAATGGAGGGGTGTGCGCCCCATCTGGCTTCTTACTGAGTTCTAGGCTGGAGTGAGGGCCTCGCAGCCAGGGCCTTAGAACGAGGATGCTGCCCGGGGACGGTGACGGCCAGCACTGCAGCCGCCCCGGTGGCTCCGAGGGCAGGAGCCAGAAAATGTCCTCTCCAGGAAGAGGCACCTGAGGGACAGTGGCCTCCAGGCTGCAGAGGAGTGAGGTGCCAGTGACCCTAGCGGCAAAGGACGCGACTTCCTTCACTCAACGCCCCGCGGTGTCCCCACATGCCAGGGGACCCGCGTGCTGGCACCGGAGCTGCCAAGCCCCCGAGGGTGCTGCCTGAGGCCAGGCCGCCCCCGCGAGGACCGGAGCCCCCGTGCTCCCGGGGCGCCACCTGCAGACCGGACCCTGAGAGCCTCCCAGGAGACGGCACGGGGAGGGCAAGGCGGAGTGTCGGACCGTCCCCGCCCGCTGCCCGGGTCGGAGGCCGCGGTGAAGGGCTTTGCGGAAATGAGGGAGCTGCAGCCTTTGCAGGCCTGGGCAGGACATCGAGCCCGCCCCCCGCCCGCACGGGGCAGCAGGGCTCCTGGGGGACAGAGGTGGCACTGTCAGAGCTGTGGCCCAGCGCGCCCCTTTGCAGGACGGTCCTTGGACGGCGGAGCTGGGGCCACCTGGAAGGTCGGGGCATAGGGCAGGGGCTTCCTGAGGACGCGGGCTCGGGTCACGCTCTGTCCAGCCCAGTGGGTGGGATCAGGAAGCAGCGCAGGGGGACACGGTCTTTC
This sequence comes from Pteropus medius, assembly GCF_902729225.1. Classification (NCBI taxonomy): domain Eukaryota; kingdom Metazoa; phylum Chordata; class Mammalia; order Chiroptera; family Pteropodidae; genus Pteropus; species Pteropus medius. The sequence goes on along the minus strand of NW_024350923.1, from coordinate 2,260,762 downwards.
CAGAGAGGCCCAGCGCGCCCTCGTCCCCAGGGCTCCGCAGCGGGGACCCATGTGCCCTCCCAGTTCCACAAAGCACAGGACCTGGGGGCCGCCGGCCTGGCTGGGACAGGGAGGGGACCGGGGAAGGCTGGTGGCCTTCTCCGTGGACCTTCTCTGGGGCCCGAGGCTGCCCTCTGGGGGGAGCGGCCCCCCGGGAATCAGCCCGGGCCTCACCCCACCTGCCCGCGTTCTCGCATTCCAGGAAACGTCCTGAGTCTGTGCTTAGCTGGCCGTGTCACCTCCTCGGAGCAGACGGAGGCCAGCAAGACAAGAATGTCAGCGCTCACCAGTCGGGGTGTGAAAACGCACGGGTGGCGGGTGCTTCTGGTGACCCGAGACCCACTGGACATAGGGGTGGGGACTGAACGACCTCGCCAAGGGCCAAAGTCCCACCAATGAGTGTGTCCCCCTCACAGATGGCTGGCCGGAGACAGCATCACGGCCAGAGAGCGGCCACAGAACCCTGGCTTCTCATGTCACCCTCACTGTCCCCAACCCAAGGAGAGGCCCACGCTCACCATGGGGAAGGGACACTCCAGCCCAAGAGGACACTCCCGGCCAGGCGCTCACGCCGAGCCGCCCAGCTTCCCTGACGCAACCAGACAGATTTCAGTGCCCTAAACAGAGAGGCACGAGCTTCGGGGTCTTGCTTGTGGGGAGACGAACTCAGAGGGAAGACAAGTCTCTGAGAGAACGGAGCAGATGCAGAGAGAACGTGGCACCGCGCGCCCCAGAGAAATTTCATGCCGCGCCCGCATTCCAGAAATCAGAGTCCCAGAAGGCGAATCTGGGTTAATAACCTAAGCCAACGAGCGCAGACGGGAGTCGTCCTTGTATAAATTCCTTAGGAGCAGGCTGACGAACAGGCTGACGAGGGCCTCCCCGGTGGGGCTGGCTCGCGTCATGGCTACGGCCCTCGGGAGGCACGGGGTGAAACAGGCAAGGTGCTCCCCAGCACCCTGTGCCCTGAAGATCGAGCTGGGCCCTTGGATGGCACCGCTGCTGTGGCCGTGCCAGAGCCGGCGTACGGATGAAATTACCTCGCTTAATTGCCAAGATTCACATTCAATTGGTTTCCTAGGCCACGTAATTGGAAATTGCCCCCATGTCTATTTTATGGCTGGGGCTGGGAGCTACTCTGCTGATTACTCCAGAGTCACATCTTCATCAGCCCGATTTCACGAAACCAGAGCTGCCCATCTCACAGACGAACTGGAGCCCTCGGAGGAAATGCTGATTTTTGTTGTTGTTGTTGTTGTTGTTTAAAAGGGTTAAAAATAACTCTTTTCCTGTCTGGAAATGATTAATATTCCACCCAACTGTTCCCTTCTCCCAGGCAAGCTGCAAACTCTAAGTGGGTGGGGGTTCCCTTGGCCGTCTTACATGCACTGATTTATACATTCCTTTTTCCGCAATAAAAATCCCACAAGGTGTGACAAAAAGCGTGTGCACTTTCGGAGTCTGCCACGCTGCATCCCCACCCGCCCCCCTGCCGCCGAACCCAGGGGCGGCCGAGGGGAGCGGAGACGCGGTCCCGACACCGCCCGCCTGGCTGCGCGGCCAGCGCCGCGTGCCCGCCTTCGCCTTCCCGAGCGAGCGGCCGCCAGCCTCCGGGCAGCGGATGGGCGACCGTCCAAACTTCCTTTATTCTCCCCAGGACTTAGCTCCCAGCGCGCCCTCTGGCACGGTCACCGGGAGGCACGCTCTGGAATGCGACTCTGCAAGGGCCGGGGGACCGAGGGACAGACGCGAAACACACAACCAGACCGGGTCCGACAAAGCCCCGTCCCCACCGGAGCGACGAACCCTTCCTTCTATGGGAGACGGAAGAGCCGGAGCCCCGGGGGGCAGCGGAGGTCCCCCCTCCCCCTGCGAACCCGTGGGAAACGGCCAAGCCCCATGCACTGAGCGCCCTACAGTTCTCCCTTACCTTCCTTCTTGGCGAAGGCATTTAACAAAGACTTCATTTTCCCTCCGACTCCGGGCGCCGTCCGCCACTCATTATATAACCTTCTCGGACGGGCGGGAAGCGAGGAGGGCCGCCCGGCCCCCGGGCGCCGGAGCGGCGGGCGTCCGGGCACGGCGTGCCTCCGCGCTTCGGTGGGCATGCCAGACCCAGCGTGCGGGGCACAGAGCCCACCCCATGGTCTGCCTGTCAGCTGGGAGCCAACTGTGTGCAGACCGGGGCGCGCTCAAGCCCCACAGCCGCTCCCGGCACCCGTCATGTGAGCAGCGCTACTCCGCGTCTGGGAGCCGAGCCGGGGAGGGGGGCCTCGGGGAGCCGGCATCTGGGAGGCTGAGCCCCGATTATCCCAGGAAACCCGGCTGGGGCCGGGGCCACGTCGGCTCCAACGCGCCCGGGGCTAAATATAACGCGCCGTGCTTTGCTAATTTTATTTTTAAAGAAAAAGCCGAGTTTCCGTTGGGGCGGCGTGTCTGCCCGCGGGCGGACGCGGTGAGCGAGTCCACAGGCGAGGACATCCCCGATCCGCAGGGCCCCACGCCCGCCGCAGCCGGAGCCCGCGGCTCTCGGGAGTGTCTGCGCGTGGCCCAGATCTCCGTTCGGAAGTCAGGCTCAGACTCAGTACCCGCTGCGTCCCTGGGGCGTCCCCACCCCCAATTTTTTTTTTTTTTTTAAAGGGGAATAAAACAAGCAGCTCCTGCGGAATCCAGGCAGCTGATGAGAATGAGCGTCTTCGGTCACTTTAACGAGTGTCTAAAGTCACTTTCTTTAGCATCTGCGCCTGACAGAAGCCGAGGGCAGACAGGCAAGGAGAGGGGACAGCGAGAAAGCCCCCCTCCCCCGCAAGGCAGGCTCGGAGCGGGGGCCGGTGGAAGGGGGTTCTTTCTGCGCGGGGGAGGGGCCCGGAAGGGGGTCACTTCCACACAGGGAGAAGGGTCCTGGACGCTCAGTGGGGTGCTGGGGGCTCTGTCGCCGCCACGTCTGCTGCTGGGGCTGTCATTAAGTGTGTGCAGTTTTGGTTGCCAAGAGAACTGCTTCCAAAATTAAAAAGAGAGGGAGGAGGGGGAGGAGGAGGGAGGGGGAGGGGGATGAGAAGAGCCAAGGGGAACGCGGCGGCGGGAACCGAGCCGAAGTCCGCGTGGTCGACATACTTATGACAGGAACGGCCGTGGAGGAGTGACCGGAGGGACCCTGGGCCGGCGGGACGCCTCCCCGAGGGTCCCGGTATGTGAGAACCAAGCCCAGCACCCCCGCCAGCTCCAAGACGGGCCCTGGGAACGACTCTGCCGCTGTGTTTTTACCACCGAAGTCCCCGCCGACCTGCCCCGCACACTTCACTTCCTTGGGGACGGCGGCAGTGCAGGCAGAGCTGTGTCCTTGCACATGTGGGACAAGGAAACAAAGCTTCCAGAAGCCTCTCCCTCAGACACAGGAAGCGCCACCACCAAGGACACAGATGCTCCCGCTCGGGGAGACGGAAGCTGTGCCCCCCCCCACAGGGCAGCCTTGGCGGGGGTCTGTGAGAATGCCGTCTGGCCCACGGGGGGTACGCTGGCCACGGGCCGGGCCGCCGCAGTGACAGCAAGCCGGGGGAGCACCTCTCCAGAGGCTGAGCCCTGCCACGTGGTCCCCGAGACCTCGCCAAGCTCAGGGAAGCCTCTGGGCGAGTGGGCGGCTCGGTGATGCTCAACCCTGCCTCCGTCTGTCTGGGATGGACGCCCTCCCAAAAGCTCAGCCTCAGCCGCGCCAAGTCCCCGTGCCAATCTTCGCCGTCAGAGGAGCAGCGAGCGCCTGTGGTTTGGGATTGCCGGGGGCACCAGAGGATGGGGGGCCCTGCTGTAGTGCCCTGCCTTTGACCTCAGGTGCAGGGCCAAGGGAAAATGCCACCTCTCGTAAGACTTGAGGAAGGAGGGGACAGAACCACAGGCCCCCAAACAGCAGGGACACACGGCCCACCCGTCATGGGAGCAGAATCGGAAGTGCTGGGGTCCTGGAGCTGCCCCCTCCGCCCCAAGAATGGGCCTGCAACCAGGAAGCAGGCCCGGGGCGGGGAGGGGCAGGCTCGGCCGACCCCCCACCTCCATGCCCGGCCAGGGGACGCGCTGCAGTGACGAACAGGACAGGGTGGGACCAGGGGACCAGGGCGGGAAAGGAGACCTGACTGGGGAAACTATAGGATTTGAGGGACCCGGGAAACAGCACTACCCACTGGAGACCCGCTCCCAACACCTCTGACTCCCTCAGCAAGCAGACGACCCTCCAGCCCACGCTTCCGGGAATCAGAGTGACAACTATGCAGAAATGAGCAGCGGCGGCTCTGGCCGATGCACGCGCAGCCCTACTGCGTGCCGGCCCTGAAATCCTGTCTGGGGAGCTGGGCCGCTCCCATCTACAGCGTCCTCGCCCCAGCAGGCACGGCCTCCTGGAGCAGTCCCAGCGACAGGGAGCTCACTACCTGCGGGCAGTGGCTCCGGGCCCACGCACGCGGTCCCCTTCACCTCCGTGCAGACAACACGCCTGCACCATCGCATCCCGGTCGGATGGGAAAGCCGAGGCGTCGTGAGCCCAGTCTTCACCCCCAGCCCTTCCCACCAGAACCGCAGAGACCCAGCACCGAGCCGGGCGACTGGGCAGCTGAGCGGCGGAGGCGGAGGGAGGCCGGCCTGCTCCTGGTCGTCACCCACCCCAGCCTTCTGCAGAGCCCCAGGAATGAGCCGCGGTCTCCATCTCCAAGACACAGTGCTTAGAGCCCCAAATGGACATGAAGACAAAGGTGGAAGTTGAAATTTGAACCCCACTTCCCCCTCAGGCTCCCAGACACCTTCAGGTCCGAGCGGCTTATCCTGTGACGCGTCTCAGACGGCAGGGACATTCCGTGGGGTGCCCACCAGGCTCCTGAGACCCACTGCAAGGCCATGTGACGGATGCAGTCACACACGGGTCAGGTCCCCCTGCCCCCGGCCGTGGGTTTGGAGATGTCTCAGGCCCCGATGCCCGAAGATCCCACACAGGGTCACTCGTGGAGAACTGAAGTGACCGCTGGGCACTGTGCCGGCCACATTCCTGCTGACCTGAGTGCCGACGAGGTCTGATTTCAGATGTACTTCATTCCAGACGAGCGGGAGCTGGGAAGGAGCTGGGTGGGGTCACGTGGGAGTCTGTCCACCCGCTCGCCCGCCCACCCACCCATCCCAAAGGACTGCGAGCGTCTTTTGAGTTGGGGGCTGTTGGAAAGACCAAAACACAGGGGGAAAGATTAGACGGAGGCCCCCAAATCAGATACTTGCCAGGAAGGAAAATAAAGTCACCCCTAAATAAGTCGGCCTCCCTGCCTGGCCCCTCAGCCACCACCCGGGCCCCACCCAGCCCAACCCCAGCACCAGCCCCTTGGGAAGAACTAATAAATACATAAGGAGTAAATATGAAGAAACGCGTAAGCCAGCCGGTCCGCCCCAGCCGCCCGGGACCTGCCGCCTCACCTCGCCGACCCCCGACTCCCCTCGCACCCCGATCCGCCCTCACAAACCCTCGCTCTGCCAGCTCGTTATTCACCACGTCTTTTGACAACTGCCTGACAACAGGCTGAAAATAATTTCATCTCTCGTATAAAAAAAGGCTTTTCGCACATCGAAACATTTCAAGACTGTCTGAAGCCCTGGGAGGGAGGCAGCGCCAGGTGCTGTAAACACGCCTCAGAGTCTGCCGAGCGGCGGGTCCCACAAACACCGCCCGAGGGTGTTCCGGGCGAGCCCCCCACCCCGGGCCCGGCAGCGGGAGACCGCTGGGCGTGGGAGCCCAGCGCCGGACACAGGGCTGGCTCTGCCTCACTCGGTTTCCCCATCCGTAAGGTGGGACTAGCCCAGCTCATCCCCAGTGTTGGTGGGGGGCGGGTCACCTGAGCTCGTGTTTGAAGCACAGCGGGGGGTATGGTGCTGACCTCCCAGGCAGCAAGGCCACCTGCCCCGCCCCGTCCCTCAGAGCACATCCACGGTGTCGTCTCCAGTGTCCTCTCCTCCAGGAAGTCTCCCTGGCTGACCAGTCTTTGGAGAGACCCCTTCTCAGGGCTCCCATCATGGTGGTCTGGCCTTGGGCATTTCTTGGTTGTAGGGGACTTTAAACTCCTTGAGGGTCGGTTTACTACCCTGTTCCCTCATCACTCCGCAAATTGGAGGTGCTCCCTGAAGCTCGGTGTGCATGGATGGAGGGATGGATAAAGGATGGATGGAGGGATGGATAAAGGATGGATGGA
>NW_024350923.1:2241971-2254500 GCF_902729225.1 Pteropus medius | reverse complement strand
CCTTCACCTCTGTGCAGACAACACGCCTGCACCATCGCATCCCGGTCGGATGGGAAAGCCGAGGCGTCGTGAGCCCAGTCTTCACCCCCAGCCCTTCCCGCCAGAACCGCAGAGACCCAGCACCGAGCCGGGCGACTGGGCAGCTGAGCGGCGGAGGCGGAGGGAGGCCGGCCTGCTCCTGGTCGTCACCCACCCCAGCCTTCTGCAGAGCCCCAGGAATGAGCCGCGGTCTCCATCTCCAAGACACAGTGCTTAGAGCCCCAAATGGACATGAAGACAAAGGTGGAAGTTGAAATTTGAACCCCACTTCCCCCTCAGGCTCCCAGACACCTTCAGGTCCGAGCGGCTTATCCTGTGACGCGTCTCAGACGGCAGGGACATTCCGTGGGGTGCCCACCAGGCTCCTGAGACCCACTGCAAGGCCATGTGACGGATGCAGTCACACACGGGTCAGGTCCCCCTGCCCCCGGCCGTGGGTTTGGAGATGTCTCAGGCCCCGATGCCCGAAGATCCCACACAGGGTCACTCGTGGAGAACTGAAGTGACCGCTGGGCACTGTGCCGGCCACATTCCTGCTGACCTGAGTGCCGACGAGGTCTGATTTCAGATGTACTTCATTCCAGACGAGCGGGAGCTGGGAAGGAGCTGGGTGGGGTCACGTGGGAGTCTGTCCACCCGCTCGCCCGCCCACCCACCCATCCCAAAGGACTGCGAGCGTCTTTTGAGTTGGGGGCTGTTGGAAAGACCAAAACACAGGGGGAAAGATTAGACGGAGGCCCCCAAATCAGATACTTGCCAGGAAGGAAAATAAAGTCACCCCTAAATAAGTCGGCCTCCCTGCCTGGCCCCTCAGCCACCACCCGGGCCCCACCCAGCCCAACCCCAGCACCAGCCCCTTGGGAAGAACTAATAAATACATAAGGAGTAAATATGAAGAAACGCGTAAGCCAGCCGGTCCGCCCCAGCCGCCCGGGACCTGCCGCCTCACCTCGCCGACCCCCGACTCCCCTCGCACCCCGATCCGCCCTCACAAACCCTCGCTCTGCCAGCTCGTTATTCACCACGTCTTTTGACAACTGCCTGACAACAGGCTGAAAATAATTTCATCTCTCGTATAAAAAAAGGCTTTTCGCACATCGAAACGTTTCAAGACTGTCTGAAGCCCCGGGAGGGAGGCAGCGCCAGGTGCTGTAAACACGCCTCAGAGTCTGCCGAGCGGCGGGTCCCACAAACACCGCCCGAGGGTGTTCCGGGCGAGCCCCCCACCCCGGGCCCGGCAGCGGGAGACCGCCGGGCGTGGGAGCCCAGCGCCGGACACAGGGCTGGCTCTGCCTCACTGTTTCCCCATCCGTAAGGTGGGACTAGCCCAGCTCATCCCCAGTGTTGGTGGGGGGCGGGTCACCTGAGCTCGTGTTTGAAGCACAGCGGGGGGTGTGGTGCTGACCTCCCAGGTGGCAAGGCCACCTGCCCCGCCCCGTCCCTCAGAGCACATCCACGGTGTCGTCTCCAGTGTCCTCTCCTCCAGGAAGTCTCCCTGGCTGACCAGTCTTTGGAGAGACCCCTTCTCAGGGCTCCCATCATGGTGGTCTGGCCTTGGGCATTTCTTGGATATAAAGAACTTCCACTCTCAAGTAAATTTACCTAACCCCCCTCTCCATAATTAGAGTACTCCCCACAAGCTTCAGTATTGCATAGAATGGAAAGATAGAATAAAGAATGAATTGAAGATAGATAAAAGATAAGATGAAGGAATAGATAAGAATGAATGAATGGAATAAAGATATAGATAGATATTGAATGAATAAAAGAATGAAGAGATAGATAGAATGAATGATGAATGAATGGAATAAAGACAGATGAATGGAAGAATAAAGATAGATGAATGTAAATAGATGAATAAAGAATGAATGGAAAGTAGACCAAGATGGAGCAGAGAAAGATAGATAAAAAAGAATAGATAGAAGAGAAGAATGAATAAAGATAGATAGAAGATAGATAAAAGATGAATGGAAAGAATGGAATAAGAATGAATAGATGAATGAATAAAAGAATAGATAGATGGAAGTAGATAAAGAATATGGAATAGAGAAAACGAATAAAGATAGATAGAAGAGATAGATAGGATGGATGGAGGGATGGATAAAGGATGGATGGATGGATGGATGAACCAATGAGGAGACAGGCGGAGAGTCCTAGCTTCCATTTTGTTCCGAGTACGCCGTGGTACTTTCCCGAGCATACCAGGCTTGTCTCCTCACTGTACTGAAGTCGCCTAGGGCCTGAAGCCACCTCACTTCTCTGCCCCATCCTGGACCTCCCCTAACTTCTGCCCGGGGCGCTGCCTGCCCCTCGGAGGCCAAGCTGCCCTGCTGGCTCCAGGCACCTCTCACAGGGCAGTGCCAGCTCCACGGAGCTGCCACATGTGGTTGGACACCTGGTTGGCCGCACAGCTCCCCGCCTGGCTCTCCGGCTCCTGGGCGTACTGTGGACCACCTACACCCTTCAGAACCTTCCCCTCCTGTGCCAACAAGCCACAGTGGACAGTTGCTGCCACCGGGACCCCGGCTGGGAGAGCTGATGAGGCTGGGGCTCGGGCAGGGAAGTCTGGAGGCCCTGACATCACAGACGGTGGGTACCTCCCTTCTCTTTGAGTGGCCTGGGGATGTCCAGGACCACCTCCCACTGCGGGAGGGAGCGGGTGGGCAGGCCAGGACAGACCGGGGCCCGAGGGCCTGGGGCTATTTCTGTCTCTGCACAAACTCACAGGGGTGGCTCTGGCTTCTGTCAAGCAGGCAGCCTGCTGGGAACTGAGGGGAGGAAGCCAAACTCCGAGGGGTCTCAGTGGCCTGCCGGCCACACCTCCCCTTTGCGGAACAGACCCGAAAATCAAACGCTGAGACAGAGAAGGGGCGGCAAGGGCCCTACGAGCCCAGCCAGGCCGGGAGCAAGGAGGCCGCAGCCGGTCGGTCGGTCGGGCATGCCCGGTCCAGGGCCCTTCCTGCCCGGTCCAGGGCCCTTCCTGCCCGCCCCCGCCTGGCCGAGCGGCAGACCTCGCCGCCTCCCGCAGCTTTAGACAACCGCGATCTGAATATTAGTAGGCAACGTTCCTCCATCGCACAAGCATTGTTAAGTGAATCATGCTCTTATAAATAACACGGGATATAAAAAGCTGTCTCGGCGATAGTGCGGGGTTATCTTTGAGCAAAGCCGGAGGCGTCTGCTGCGGGTGTAGCGTTCCTGTGAACGGGGCCTGGGGGACCCATTGAGGCCCATGGAGAAGAGGCGGGGCACGCAGAAGTAGGAGCTTCAGAGACGCACAGGGGTGGGGGCCCCTCAGACGAGCCAGCCGGGGCGCCGCGGGCTGCTGGAGCCTCAGTGGACTTCCAGCACCCCAGCAGGCTGGAAGTGAGAGCAGACGCGAGGGGGGGCCCACCTCTTAGATCGAGGTGTTTGCTGGTTGAAACTTATACAGGTGCCAGGACACCCGGAAAATGAGGTGCTCGTGACGACGCTGCCTGAGTGCCCGCTGGTCCACACCTCGTTTCATCGCCTTGTTAGCGGATCCCAACGCAGACTGGTATTTTCAGAACTAATTAAGCCTCGGTGACTGATTTAACCTTCTAGTGAATTCCTTCCAGGGCTGAGCTGGCAGCGTAGTTCCTGTTAGACTCGGCCATCAGGAAAACCCCCAATCCAGGAGGAACCCAGCCCCGAGGGCAGGGAGGTAGGAGGCGGGCCCAGCACCCCGGGAGAGCGTTTCCCCCATGGGGCGTCTTTGGGGGCTGCCCCGGCCTAGCCGTGTTGGGACACATCTCCTGTGGCACGAGAGTTCACGTGGGAGAGGATCAGATCATCCTGAAGTCAGGGACCCGAACCCACACAGAAAAGCAGGACCCTGGGGCGGGGTGGCTGCTTCACCTTCATCTTCCTCCTTGGCTCAGAGATGGGCCTCAGCGAATCCTGCCCCAAAGACCCCTCAGCCTCCCCCGGCAGGGGCCTCCCATGGGAGGGGCCGAGCCATTAGGCACCCACCGCACACGCCCGGCCCACTGCCGGCCCCACTCAGGTCTCCGGACAGAGAATCTTCCAGCACTGCCGTCCTGACTGCAGGCCCCTCCATGGCACCAGTTCAACTCGTTCATCTACTCTGCTTAAAACAATCCAACGGGTGCCCCATTTTCTTAATGGGGTCAGCATGGCACTCCCCTAAATAACACAAGCCAAACCATTCGGCTGCCGCCTGAAACTGTTGTGCGTTTTTCCATTTTAGGGGGATGAAGATTTCTCTCCTTAACTCGTCACCTAGCCCCCCTCTCCCCACCCCTTGGCCACCATCGTCCCCAAGGAGGTTGTCACAGGCGTGGTTCACCCAGATCACAGCACACTCGACGAAGCTATGAAGCGGATCTGGTTTTGCGTTTTGCCCTTTTAAATGATTTGTCCCTGTGGCCACAGCATTGTTAGTTAATCCTGTCCACATCCAGAACGTCCGGAGCCCACGTGCCGTGATTTTATGGGACAAGCTCCTCGGAGCCGGGCTGAGCTGGCTTTGTGGTTTCTCGCTTTTATAGATAACGCTGCCGCGGACATCTTCCTGTGCGTGTGGCCTTTCGGCCTTGAATCGCGTCCGCGGGTTGCGTCCCCAGGAGTGGCCTTGCCGGGCTGAGGGGCCTGGGCATTTCTGTGGCTCCCGGCACGCTCTCGGCAAACGGCTGTCCCTACGGTTACGCCGCAGACGCCAGGGGACCGCACCCAAATTTCCTCTTAAAAGAACAAAATCATTCTCTAAAGTGAGAAAGAAGATGCGTTTCAACCGGGGAACCAGAAATTTAGAAAAGTGGGAGGGAGAGAGCCGTGTGTCGGGTGGGCTGCTGGAGGGGACGGCCACGCTCTGAGGACCCCTGAGAGACGGGGCACTCCCTCCTCCCGGCAGAAGGCAGAGACGTGGCCTGGGACACCGGCAGCCCCTTCTGGTCTCCAAGCCACTCCAGGGGACTTCTGCTCGGCCACGTGGCCTTCCAGCGGGTGCGCTGGTCAGCGGCCGGCACCGTGGGAGGGCGACGGCTGCCGGAGCTGATGGCCTCGTCTCTGAGCTGGATGGGCGCCCAGGGCAGGGAGCTGTCCCAGATACCGAGGACACAGGCGGGATGCTGGACACCTGGCTTACAAAGACCCCAAACCGCCCACGAAGACGGCTCCCAAGAATCCGAAGCCAGACTCTGCGGAAACCGGATCCCGTGAGAAACGGGATTTGAGTCATGAAAAAGAGAGAGCAGCCCAAAGAACGGATGGCCCTGCGCGTGAATAAACTCCTCCCGGGATTACAGAGAGACGGCCGGGCGGCGGGACAGGGGCAGGAGACGGCGCGCCACCTGGTTCACGGCAGCGCAGGCTGAAAATAGGGCCCGCGCCAGGTGGGGCTGAGCGGGACTCGCCGGTGTGGCCGCGGAGCTTCCTGCCGTTAGAGACGAGAACGCCCAGCGGGGCCGAGATGCACATGCGCGGCCAGGGGACGATGTCCCACCGCCCCGGGGGAAAATGTGGCCAAGGGCAGGGGCTCCAGACCACCCAGGCCAGAGAGACCCCAAGGCTGGAACTGGAGAGAGAGCCGGGGAGGGCGGGGTGCCTCTCAGGAGGACAGCAGCCCCGTGGAGGTCGGGGGGTGGGGGGGAAGAAGGGGGCGGGTGTCGGCCTGTGTGGGCAGAAAGCTAACGTACGACCCCCCCCACGGGCCCCCCGGGTAACGTCTGAGCTCTTAGGCCTCGGGCTGTCCATCGTGAATTAAGAATCATAGTGAACGGTGGTGGAGACCTGGCTGACACCCAACGGCTGCTGCTGAGGCCCCAGCACAATAGTGTCACGTGTCTCATCCCCGCACGGACCTTACGAGGAGCAGCATTCTCGACCCAGGACACAAAGAAGGCGACGTCGGCACAGAGAGGTTCAGGGGTGCAGGCGGAGGCCCGGGGCCTGAGCTCTAATTCGAACCAGCACGCTCCCCCGTCCCCAGGCGACCTGTGTGCCCACTGGGTGCCGGGAGCCCACGGCAGTCTCTGGCACAGAAGATGTGGTCATTGTCACCTGGGGATTTATCTGCGTTCACAAAAGACCACGCTGCCATGGGGCCAGGCCCCGCTTCCCTGCTCTAATGCGGGGCCTGAGCTCAGCTGGGTCAGCGGGGCCCGGACGACACGGCCGAGCCCTGCATCTTACAGGTGCAGTGCACAGGCCCGTGCAGGAGAAGGGCCTCGCCCTGGGGAAACTGAGGCACAGGCCCCTCGGCTGTGCGGCCTTGGAGCAGGGTCCCCAACAGGAGCCCACCCTCCTGCCGGCTACAACAGGCACGGCTGTCTGTTCCAGAACCTTCCATCGGTGCCAAGAAGAGGGGGACACTTGGCTTCCAGACCCCCTGCCGAGGGGGTCTGCCCACCCCACCTCGATGGAGGCGTTTCCGCTTACTTTTAAGTCGCCCTGGACAGGGACCAGCTTCAGAGCCCACCCAAGCGGTTCTCCCTCTGCCCGAGCATCTGCCCCACCCGGAGCCTGGTCTTGGCCCCCAGGGTCCCAGGCCCCACCTTCAACTTCCAGTTTTATCAGCCCTCGGCTCTGGGTTCACAAACGCAGCGTCCCTCCTGTGAAGACGCACCAGCAGACTGACCTAAGGTGGGCGGACCAACTCGGCTCTGCCTGGGAGGTGCCCCTGCCCCCCGAAAACTGTAAAGGCCTCAGAGTGGGTCGAGAGCTGGCCCAGGGAGGTGTGGACCGAAGGTGGGGGCGGCCACCGCGGGGCATCGAGGGCAGGCCAGGGGGACCACCAGGGAGCGGCGTCACTTCCTCGTGGTGCCGGAGGGCCCGCGGCGCCTGGGGAGCTGGTGGCTCACGCTGTTTTCAGCTGCTGACGAGAACCCTCATCCACAGCGCCTCATCTCCAGCCCACGGTACGGGGGGGTGGGAGGCACCCTCCCGAGTCTCTTAGCTACGGCGGTATTATTACCGCTTCCTAAAAAAGAAGCCAGAGCCTCGGATCTCTACGCGGAAGCCCCGGGCTTCAAACGCCGGCGTCTCGGTCCCGCGCTGCAAACTGTCTCACAGTATATGGGGGGGCTGCGGTCTGAGTGACAGCCGGCTCCCTGCAGAGGAAAGCAGGCACCCCGAGGCCAGCCCGGCCACCCCGCCAGGCCCAGCAGTCACGAGGTGGCCCTACTGTTGGCTCCATCATTCTCCCAAAGCGAGTCCCACGGGGCCCTGGGCATCCTGCAGTCAGACTGTGCAAAACAGGTTCAGAAGACTAGTTTGGGACGCATCCCAAACGGAATTAAGGGGTTCCTTTAGTGCAGGACTTATCAGGGCCTTTAACAGTCTCAAGTCTGAAGCATCCTGAGGGTCCCCAGGGGACAAAGCAGGCAGGGATTCCGAGACATTCAGTCCCGGACCTGTGTTTGGCCGTGGAACTCACTAGTACGCAGCACCTCAGCACGTGCAATTGAGGGCACGGCACCAAGGGGCCGAGGGAAGTGACCAGTGCCTGCATGCAACTCTGATGCACCCACACACAGTAACACCTCGGGGCATGATCTCGCGTTCAGAATCACAGCCCCAGGGAGCCTGACCCCTGCCACCGCCAGGACATGGTTCTGGGAGAGCACTCTAGTGCGGGGGGACCGGCGTCCTCGGACCTGGTGACACTGCTCGGCGGTTTATGCCTGGGCTGCACGCACGGGGCGGCTGCCGCACCTCCCGTAACAGCTAACGGCGCCGACAGACAGCCCGGGCCCAACGCGCCCGGGGGACAGTGAGCAGGGCGCGGGGTCGGTGACGGGCGGGCCGCGCAGGTGAGCGAAAGGACCCAGATCCGCAACGCGGTCTCCGTGGTCCGGCGCCCACTGGCGCACAGCTCCGGGCCCCAGCCCCCTCCGCCGGTACGCGGGACAGCTCCGCGGCGTGAGCAGGGACACGGCGACCCACGTGTGAGCGGTCGCCGGCCCTCCTCTCTCTGCGTGTTCTCGCCACGGCATTTACGCCAGGTGGCAAACGTGCCGACAGACGGCACGTCGAGCCCAGCGCCGGCCGCCACTCACCCTGTCGTCCGGTGACCATCAGGGCAAACGTTTCCTGTCGTCCCCTTTTATAAACTAGTTGTTTTTAAATGTGGTAAAACGCACATAACATTCATCGCTTCAGCTGTTTTAAAGTCTACGGTTCGGGGGCATTAAGTACGGCCACAGTGCTGTGCAGCCGTCACCCTCGCCCTCCCCTGAACTTGCTCATCTTCCCAAATGAAACTGTCCCCAGGACACGCTCAGCCCCGCCCCGCCCCTCCCCCCAGCCCCTGGCACCGCCTCCCTCCCGTCTCCAGGAACCTGACTCCTGACAGAGGGGCTCACAGGGCCTCTGTCCTTCTGCGACAGGCTAATTTCACTCAGCGTACCGGGTGACGCGGGCGTCAGAATCGCCTGCCTCACCTCCTCGAATCTTCACAGCAGCCTCAGGAAGTCATGCTCAGATGGCCGGACAGACTCAGAGAAGCCAAGCAACGAGCCCGAGGTCACACAGCTCCAGCCTGACCCCGGAGATCCCCACCCCGAACGCTCCCCAGCCCCCAGTGCCACAGGTGGGAGCAAGGGTCTCCCAGGCATGTTCCCCGAATGAGAAGCCCGTCCTAGACACCCCCCACCCTGCCAGGCCAGGAAGTGCTCGGAGCACCCGAGGGAGCCCTTCGAATGCAGTGTGGACACTGCACCATGGGGACCCAGAGTTCTGCAGGTTCCAGACTCCGAGTCCCCACCTGTGCCTGGGATAACCGCCTGCAGCTCCTGCCGATTCATGGGGACAGCAACTTAGGACTCTGGGCACCGCCCAGAAGGATGCCAGCGGGCCATCTGTGACTGGGGAGAGGTTGGAGGAGGAGGATCTGCAAGCCCAGACCTCCACTTGACCCGGGCACAGGTCCCTGAGCCCAAGCTCGTTCTCCATCTATAAAATGGCACACGGCAACTCCATGCTCCAGGAGGAAGGCGAGACTCGGCCCTCTAGGGACTGTCAGCCCGAGGTGACATACTGGACTCTGGATCACTCAGATCCAAACCTTAGACCCAAACTCCAGAGCCTCACGCAAAAAAGAGAGCTTTTCCTAGATAAAGGTCTTCTCCCCGTCAAAGGTGAAAGAAAGGGCTGGTGTGACCTGGGTCCCTGCCGGCCCCCCACTTTATGTACTGCTGTCTTCTTCCCTCATAGACCCCGGCCCTTCAGCTGGTCACCTAGCCGTCCAGAAAGAAGATGGCCTTTCCCTTCTAGAAGGAAGCCATCCGAGAAGGTTCTAGCCAATGGGATGCAACTAAATGCAATCTTTCCACTTGTGAGAAGCTTTCCTACGGGGCGCAGGCTCGCCTGCCTCCTGCTGACTGGAATGGTGGCGTGATGGGTGGAGCTGAAGCAGCCACCCTGCACCATGAGGGGAATTGGGAATAAATTCCACGTGTGGTGGAGCAGATGGCAGAAGGAACTGGGACCCAGATGCCACGGAGCAGAGTCCGAGCGGTGGTACGCCTACCTGGACTCTTTCTGTAGGGACAAACGTTTTTAAATTTTGGATTTAATTGGTTACACACAGCCCGACCTCACCAGGGCTATCGGGAGCTGGTAGCACTAATTCTCCAGCTCCTGAGACAGGCAGAGCAGGGTGTGGGGGCCAGTTGGACCTCAGGGTTCAGTTCAGTCCTCGCCGAGAATGCTGAGTGGGTGCAAGGGTCAGAGCCCCATGACCCCCACGGTCTGGTGGAGAGACGGACTCATAAACAGTTACAGTGCGATTGATCAACAAAACCACTGAACCATGGACGTCTACGAGGCAGGATGTCCCACTCTCGAAAATAATGAAACAAACCACAGTTCCTTTCAAAAGCAAGACCCCATAGGCCAGGTGCCCGAGATGGAGCCGAATTTTCTGGGGAGGGGAAGAGCAGGTCCCAGCACCTCCCACAGGCCTGCTGTTCCGAGCGTGCTGGCGAGTGTGTCTGCCACAGCCCAGACCCAGAGTCTTCCTTCACCCCACAGGGACGCTGTCCCCACAGGGACAGATGAGACCCTGTGGCTCGAGCCAGGCTGAGTCTGGCCCATGTCACACAGGACTGAAGCGTGGAGGGCAGCTGGCAGCATCCCTCCAGGTGGCTTTATGGGCCAAAGGGCTCCCCCACGGCTACCTCCTGGAGGGCATGACAGAGGCAGATGTGTCACCCAAATAATGGCGCCCGTCAACCTGCAGTTTGTGGTGTGTGGATTTCCGGCCATCTGCGTCCACTCCCACGTAAGGAGGGCGTGTCTCTGAACTGGTGTCCTGCAGTTGCCAGGACAAGTCGCCACCACTCAGCAGCTTCCAGCCCAGAAACGCATCCTCTCCCAGCCTGCAGACCGGAAGCGTGAGATCCAGGGGTGGCAGGGCGGTGCTCCCTCGGGGGTGGCCCTTCCCGCCTCTCGCAGCACCTGGGGGCCGCAGTGTCCCCGGGCAGTGGCCGAGCCCCCGTGATCTGCCTCTGTCCCCCTCGGCCTCCTGCCCTCTGCGTATCCGCGGGCCCCGTGTCTGAAGCTGCCTTCTCTCTCGCCAGCAGGCCTGCTACTGGCTTTTGGGCCCACCTTCATCCGGTACGACCTGATTTCAACTGAACTCATTAAATCTGCAAAGAGCTCAATTCTAAATAAGGTCACATCAGATCTGGGTAAACATGCGTTTTTCGGGGTGGAGGGGACATTATTTGGCCCAGTGAAATCTCCTGGGAATGTGAACAGCGACGGAGGGGGCTTTGGGCGCTCTTCCTGGGTGCTTGCGCTTCCCGACCGCTTTTGTGCCATTTCGGGGAAGACCAAATACTACCCCTCTATTAAGAAAAAACAAATAAATATTAATTTTTTGATGAAGAGTAAAATTATTTCAAGTCCCAAACGAGAAGGGACGTTCCCACCCCCGAGAATGTTGACATAAATCCCGGCGAGTCCACCCAAGAGGAGGTGACCAGCTCGTGGTTCAAGAAAGCTTGGTGCCTTGTCACCGTGGTCACCACTGCCACCCAGATGAGGTCCTGGCAAATACACACACGGAGCTCGGGGGGACAGGACGAGGGAGCAGGCTGAGATGGCTGGCAGCTCAGAGTCGGCTTGCAGTGGGCCAAATCCACCTCAGACTTGTCCCCAAGTGGGCGCGCTTAAGGCCAGAGGTGGGGGTGGAGGTACAGACGCCAAGTGCAGCCACGGATCACTCTTCAGGCACGGCAAGGGAAGGCCCTTCTGGAAAGGGGGTGCAGAAGGGCACCCCGAGGAGGGACGGGACCCTTGTCTTCTGCACATGGTCTCTCCCCCTGCCCTGGCGGCCCTCTCCAGGAGGGGACAGCAGTGTAGGCCACACTCGGCTCTGTTTTCGCAGACGTGCAGAAGCTCGGTCCACCCTCAGCTCTCGGAAACCCCACCCTGGGTGTTCCGACCCAGCTCCAGAAACCTGCACGCTCTCGGCGACCCGCTGGAAAGGAAGGGCGGCCGGCTCTGTGGCCGGATGCCAGCAGGCGCCCCTGTGGCCCTGGCTGTTTGCACAGCAGGCTCCGCTGCTTGTCACCGACTTCATTACCAGGGATAATTAAAAACGGCCTGCCCTTCGCTCTCCTCCCCCCCAATCCAATTGGGTCACGTGAAGAAAGGGCTCTGAGGAAACCAGCAAGGTTTCTGAGCCCTGGGCTAACGCTGTGGCCGCTGAGGGTGAGCCAGTTTCTGGATGCTGCCGGCTGCCGGGGCCTGGACAGCGGTCAGCGGTCGGCTCCGAGCCAGTCCCCAGGGCTCCGGCCCCGTCAGTCACAGAGGACTGTCAGGACCTTCACCTTGGTGCCCTGCAGCCCCCCGCTCAGGCGTCCACGTGGTCGGTGTCCCTGCAGCCCACCTGGCCCTCTCTGCCCCGCGGAGGCGAGACGGAGCCCCTGGGGCCACCCCGGCCAGGGGTCTGCTGTGGGATCTTCCTCAGCTCCCACCGCCTGCCTGTTCTTTGTCCCCATGTGCCTTCCTCCCTCCATGGGTCCCCAGGCCAAGACGGTCATGCACCACCACCATCTCTGTGTGCGAGTCCCCTCCTCCGGCTCCAGCCCCACGTGCCAGTGGCGGTGACGAGGATGGCATAGCGCCGAGCTCTGCAGAGGGCCAGGCGCCTGCTGACAACTGCACGTGCTGACCCTCACGGGGCCTGTGAGGCGGGACTCCCGCCCCGCACCTTGGCCTGCCAGGCAGTCCCAGGGACTCGGCACCTGTCAGAGCAGAAGTCCCTCCTGTGTCCCCACCGCCCCTCCCTCTGTGTACAGAGGCTCAGCCTGGGTTCAGATCCTGGCCCTCAGCCTCGTAGGAGACAGTGGGTAAAGATAAACGGGCAGTCCTCGAAGACAGGACAGCTGCCTTCTGTGTGCATGGCACAGCCTCAGCCCTGAGCACAGGGCCTGGCAGATGTGGCCACAAGCTCAAAACGGATGTGGATGGATGGATGGATGATGGATGGATGGATGGA
>NW_024350923.1:2232320-2240978 GCF_902729225.1 Pteropus medius | reverse complement strand
TGCGGGTGGGTGGATGAGCACTTTGACAATTACAGCATATTTACATCAGGCTTTATGCTCATATCTTAGAGCAGCTGCCAATTGGTGGTCAAGACCAAATCAAACGGGTTTATTTGAACAAATCACTGAAGACTACAAGTTGAGACACTTCCCATGCAGAGCTTGTACTTTTGGCCGCCCTTGTACAACCAGAGGATTCGGTGGCCCCAGCCCACGGTCCTGCTGGCCCCCACCTGCCAGAGCCGAGCCCAGTTCCCAGAAAGGGGGAGCTCCCCAGGCCCTCACATCACCCCCACCCCAGAGTCTGTTAGAAAGGGTTAGAAAGAGGGCGAAAGATGCTGTGTTCCTAAGCGTAGGGAAGGGACTTGGAACAGCCGTGCGGGTGCGGACGGCGCTGCCCTCTCTGCCTGGCTGGCCGCACCGGTCTGCCTGCCTCTGCCCGTGAGTCTGCGCCTCACGACGGGGAGGCAGCTGATTCCCGCTTTGCTGAATCAGAGTTCCGGGGAACTCACAGAATCCCGCCCAGTGAGCCGGTGGCAGAGCTGGGATTCAAACCACCACATCTGTCTGTCTGTCTGTCCGTGCCCACAGCGTTCCTCTGCCTGCTCCCCCCAGCCACTGCCAGCATCACTGGCACCCCCTGAATGCCCCTCGCTTTACTAGCAGTCGACTACTGGGTCCCGTGGCCCAGCCCGCCATCCCCCTCGCTCTGGCCCACGCCGGGACCCCGTGCCTGCTGCTCAGGGTGGCAAGAACGCGGCAGAGAGACCTGAGTCCCTGAGGGCTGGGACTCCCCAGGAAGAATCATGAGCACGTGGCAGGAGAGACAGCTCATCACCATGCTTTCCTGAAAAGACACCTGGACCAATTTCACAGAGCTCAGAGGTCCTGCTCATTCTGCTGAAAGTCTCGTAAAGGTGGCAGCGGCAGGTAACGGCGATCAGGCTCTTCTGTGGGCCACCGGGCGCTGTGCAACCCACAGCCCAGGGGGCCCCGTGGGACCTGTGGGCCCCAGGCAAGCGGCAAGGCTCCACGCGGAGAGGGGAGTTTTCAATCCCCGGCAGACCCGCGGCCTGTGCTTCTCAGCTTTCATCCCAGCCCAAATGCGCCTGGGAGCTAAAATTAGGGGCAGGCTGGTCCCCAGCCTGCGCTCTGTCAGGGAAGAGCGGAGTGCTGCTCAGATGCCACCCAGAGCATCTGCTTCCTGTCCCCTGCTCACAACGTGCTTTAAACGGAGCCATCAAAATTCACTGCCACGTTCCTGTGAAATGACAGCGTCCATGGCCACTGCGCTAGCATAGCCTGCGTGCTGGGCTGCGTCCGCACGTGTCCTGAACACACCCAGCAGGTGGGCAGAGGCAGCCGACACCGGGATCCGAGACCACACGTGTGGCCGTGCATGTTACGCTGCAAAGCCCGTCGCTTCCTCCAGGCTTGGCCATCCAGCCCGTCGGCCACACCAGATACTTGTCTTCAAGCTCCCACCTCCCTGACGTAGCCGTCCACAGCTCTTATCCCCCACACCCCACCGCTGTGCCTCCCCCCCACCCCCCCGGACACGGCAGCCTCCTAACGCATGGCCCTGCTGTCCCCTCCCTGAAGGCACTGTCCATGTGGCAGTGGGAGGATTATTCCCAAAAACAGAAATCGTGGCGACTTCTTCGCCGAAACCCCTCAAAGATTTTTCATCATGTTTAGAACTAAGTTCAGACCACCGATTTTGAGCCCTGAGGCCCCGGGGGCCACTTCTGTGCCCAGCCTAACATGCCCCAGGATTATGTGCCCCCACCCCCATCACGGTGGTGCCTGATTCCCCACACACCCGGGACACCCCACGCAAAGTGTTCACCGCTGCGAGGTGTTGGCAAAGCTGTTTTCAGGAAGTGCTACCTGCACAACTCTGCCGGGTGACCACCCAACATACAGTTTTCAGCCCAAATGCCGCCCTCAGTAAGGCCTTCCTCGAGAGTCTCCTGTTGCTGCGGGGGGACAGTCCATCTCTCCCTGTGACTTCGGCTCTCTTTGCCTTCACTGCAGCCCTAGTGCCTGGCACAGAGTCACAGGAAGCTTAGTACGTACTGCTGCGGGTGGGTGACTGGATGGACAGATGGATGGACAGACGGATAGGAGGGGTGGGTGGTGGAAGTTGGGTGAGTGACGGATGGGCGGGGCCCGGATGGATAGGAGGTGGGTGAGTAGGTGGGTAGGTGGATGGGCGGATAAGATGAATGGACAGAGAAGTGGAGTAGTAGGTGGGTAGGTGGTGGGTGGATGGATGGATAGGTGGATGGACAGATGGAAAGGAGAGTGGGTGAATAAATGGATGGGTGGATAGAGGGAGAGATGGAGAGAGGTCATCACTCTCAACGTGGAGTCAAGCTAAGAACAGAAAATGGATATGAAACCATGAATTGTAGTTTCAGAAAGATAAACAAGGTACTGGCATCGGCACAAGATCTTGGCTGTTTAATTTTGTTCTGTGACAATGAATAAGCGCTCACCGTGTGTGCCCCGCGCGTGTGTGTGTGCGCGCGAGCATGCGTGTGTGCGCATGTGTGTGCGTGTGTGCGTGTGTGCGCATGTGCGCACGTGTGTGCATGTGCGTGTGCGCATTGCGTGTGTGCGTGTGTGTGCATGTGTGAGCATGCACATGTGAGCGTGCGCACGTATGTGTGTGTGTCGCGTGTCTCTTGCTGATATGTCTTGTGTGCACGTCAATATTACTGTCTTGGCACCGCCACACATCAAATAATGATGTCGTGCGTATTGATATTGTGCATGTTGTGTGCATCTTGGCGTTATTGATATCGTGTGCTGCGTGTGTGCGTGGGTGGGATGCTTTGCCAGGTTATTTAACTGCTTTATCTTTTCTAACCTGCTCCCCTCCCCTCCTTCACCGTAACTGTGGGTCGAAGCTGTATTCCGGCCAAACTGTCGCCGGTTAAGTCACCAACAGCATCTCCCCCTCGCTCCCTTCCTTCCTTCTCTCCTTCCCCCCATCCCTCCATCCGTCTACACATCCATCCAACCATCCATCTGTCCACTCGTCTGCCCTTCCTTTCCTTCCTTCCTTCAACAAATAGTGAAGGAGCAGCCCCTGCATGGTGCTGGGCACTTGGGATGTCATTCGAGCAGCTCGTATTCCCATGGGGACAGGTGACAGCCTGTAAAGAAAGCGGGTGTGTCAATCATCCCGTAATTTCTCTTCGTTAAGAACTCCTGTTTCTCCAGAGCCTGAAGTGTGGCTCGGACGCCCCAGAACTCGGGAAGACGACAGACCAGCCACCCCTCAAGCTGCTGGTACAGACGGGGCAGTGCTGGCCCTCTGGTTCCACCGTGCACAGGGGACGGCGCTGACATCTCACGTAGAAGGTGACAGACACTGCCAGGCATCTCCGTCAGGCCCCAGGTCACCAGACCTGCCACTCACCACTGGAATGTCACAGTTAACAGCAAGTCACCCATTCAGCCTTTTCTTAGATTTCAAAATAAATGCGTCCCTAATCTGTTCATGTGTTTTACTCCCCCATACTGTCCTCCTGACATGGGTCGCGAAGGACTAATGCTTCCAAAACGAAGCGAAGCCCGGAAGCTCCGAGGCCTCCGACGTGTGCTAGGATGGGAGTCGGTGTTTTCCGACATCCTGCAGTGTGGAAACGAGGTCTGAACACGCGGTGTAATAACCGTGCCTCCCGACAGGGAAAGCAAGTCCCAGCCGACCTGCACCCGGACTCACGTCAAAACCCATGATTTCAATCAAAGTTCTCATCAAAAGTCTTACTTGGTGGAGAGCAGGTTTTCCAGATTAAAATCGGTGTTCACAAAACCTGCACAAACCCCCGTCCCGGACGTGATTGCGCCGAGTCGGCCTCTCCTACGACTCTGCAGCTCGGAGCGAAGGACGCGGGTCAGAATCTTCCCGTCGGGCGCAAACGCGGCGCCCACCTCACGCTCCTCGCGACGAGCTGCGGGGACTGGTGCAAACCCGCGGCCAAAAGGGTCAGCGAGCGGCAGCTACGTGTCCATCACCCACCCAGAAACTCGGCTGCGGGCCGACTGGGTGTCAGGCACGGGGTCGTGGTGGGGAACGAGCCAGACACGGTCGCTGTCCTTAAAATCACATAGCAAGCGAGCACACAAATCAACAAGTGCCCCAATCTGGACGCGAGGTGTGTGATCGACAGGCAGCTGTGGTCACCAAGGACAGGGCGGGGCCCGCTTTGGGTACAGTGGTCTCGGGGCAGAAGGGACGCGGGTGCGGCTGCCCGTCGCAGGGAGGCAGAGAGCCGGGGGGAGCTGGCCGCACGGCGCGTCCGGGACGGAGGGGCCTGGCGCCAACGAAGTGTTTCGGTCGGGGCTGGAGTTGGGGTTGGGGGTGATGCCACGCAGTTTTGGGTTTGGTCCGTCTTCCGGCTGCTGGGTGGAAGCGAGTGGCGGGTGGAAAGGATGAAGGCAGAGCCCAGCTGAGAGGCTACTGCACTGGTCTGTGCACAGGATGACGGAACGTGGGCCTCAGGGGGACGGTGGGGGTGGAGCAAAGTGGGACATGTCAGCTGGACTGTGGATGCTGCAGCCAGGACGGGCCTGGCCGACGCGCCGGACGTGGGGTAACGGAGCGGGGACAACCGCGGACGACACTCGAGTTTCCAGCTCAGCGAGGCCTCGGGTCAGACGGGGTGGCCCCTGGTCGGCCACCCACTGGGACGCACTCCATCGGTGACGCCTCTCCCAGTGAACTCTGCCCTGTCAACTGTCTCAGCTGGTCTGGGCCCCTGACCTGAGCAGATGCCACACACCCAGGCCATTGAACGCCTGGCGGTCCTGGACGAGTTCTGCATGTCTCCTGCTCGGTACCCCAGATGCCAGCGAGCTGCCCGTACCCCGGATACTGGCGAGCCGCCCCGGCCACGCTGTGGAAACACAAACCCTTTCTCCAGGGCTTCGCCACCTGCTGTGACACCAAAGCTTCGTTTCCAGGGTCCCGGTGAAGGTGCGATTTAGTCTAGAGTGACGTGGGCTGGCGAACACACCCGTGGCCGGCCTTTGACACCGTGGGCTGGAGCCATCCATTGTGGGGAAGGGCACTGGGCACCCTAGGCTCGTAGGCTGGAGTCCTCAGGATGTGGCCTTATTTGGGAACGGGGTCCTTTCAGAGGTGATCGAGTTAGCACTTGCTCACCAGGGAGAGAGCAGGCGGCCGTGACCGTGAGGACACGGTCCACACGGCAAGGATCAGGCCTGGGGCGGACCCTGCCCTGCGTCCTTGGTCGTGGACCACCGGCCCCCGGAGCTGAGCCGACCGGCGTCTGCTGTTTCGGCCCCGACGCCGGCCAGCGGCTCCTCGCTGCAGCAGCCCTGACGGACCGGGACGAGGAACCGCGGGGAAGACGCACTAGCAGCCCGTCCTGGCCGCTCGCTACAGACCACTGGGACCCTGCCCAGGGCCACGTCGTGCCCAGATGCCCCCTTCCGCCCTCGAGCTCTGGTCAGAGAGGAGGCGAAGGGAAGAGGCTTCTGAGGGGGCCTCCGGTGGAAAGTGACCACCGGCTCTGCCGCTAGGACTCGCGGGGACACGAGGTGGGGCAGGGCTGTGGGGAAGGAAAGAGGAGGGAAGGACTTGGGACAAGAGAAAAAAAAGCCAAAGCAGCTAAGAAAGGAGCGAGCCTCAGGGGGTCTGGAGACGGTCTGGTCTCGCAGAGTCCAGGGCAAGTCCGCTGTGAGCTCAGCAGTGTCCACCAGGGGGTGAGGGTGGCTCGGGCTGGGTCCCTCAGGTCAAATGGGGAAGCTGAGGCCCAAGAGGGTGTCCTGGGCACGGTCTCCCAGTGACCTGGGGAATCCTCAAGGAAAGCCGGCCGGCGTGGGGCAAGGTCTCGATCCTTGCAACGGGCTGAATGCGTCCCCCCAAGCTCTTGCTTTGACACCCTCATCCCACAGTGACGGTACTTGGAGGTGGGGCCTTCGGGGGCAGTTAGGTCGTGAGGGTGGAGCCCTAATGCGTGAGATTAGACTCCTCGTATGAAGAAACCGGGTGGCCAGCCTGTTCTCTGCCCACCGTGTGAGGCACAAGAAGGGGGCATTCTGCACCTCAGGAAGAGAGGACTGTCACCGGAACCCCGTCACGCCGGCACCTCGACCCCAGACCCCCCCGCCCCCACACAGCGAGAAATGAGCTTCTGTTGTTTATGACTCACCCAGACCGGGCACTCGGTCCTGCCCACTGAGCTAAGGCGATCCTCTTTCGAGACTGCAGGAGTGGGTTCAGGGGTGCGGCGGGGATGGGGGGGCCTGTGAGATGCCAGGGGAGGCCGAGGGTCAGCCCCGCTATGAAGGACACGCCCAGCGTGCCTCTGTGTCACCTTTCCAGAAAGTCGGCCGTGATCCGCTCCACCCCTCAGGGACGCCGGCACCCGTGGGGGCCGCGAGTGGCCAGCTTTCACGGCCGGGTAGGGCCGCTGTTGACAGGGACAGACAAGCCAGAGAAATGCTTCTGCTGGGGTTTCCCTGGGTCACCCGTGCCGCCTGGGGCACCTCAACAGCACGCGGCTTTGGCAGACAGGACAGTGTCCTTGCAAACAGAGCATGAACCCCGGCAGAATTCTCACCGGGGTGTGGAGGGCGTCCGGGCAGTGGCAGAGGTGCGCGGCCCCCGCCGTCCGTTTCCGCCCTGTGCCCCCGCGGAAGAGCCCGTTTCCCGGGGTTGACTCTCCCCAGGCGTCCTCCGTGGAGCCACCAGCCCCGGCCGGGCAGCCTTTCCGCCTTCTCTCCCCGCCCAGGGACCTGCTCACAGGTGAGGGCCACCTCGCCTCACGGTGAAGCAAAGGTGCCCACACAGCCTGGGGACATGCTCCCCAAGCAGACCAGCTGCACTCGGGAGACCCAGAAGCACGTCCCCAAGGAAACGCTTTCACAGGTGTCCCTAGAGGCAGCCCCTTGTGGATGCATGGCTGGGCCCCCAGGACGTCTCCAGGTGAGACAGCGGGGCCCACCGGCCACCCCCTGGACCCCCTCTCCCTCCAACTGCCGCAGGAGCTGGGAAAAGCCCGATGCACAGCGCCCCGTGAGAACCAGGGGGAGCAGGCGCCGGGGGCCAGAGGGAGGTGAGCAGACCAGGTGTGCCCCACAGGAGGGTGGAGGCAGGTCCCCGGGGAGGGGGCCCCCAGCTGCCCGCAGGGCCTGGAGGCCGGTGCCCGTCCCAAGCCCGGTGCCGGCGAGCATTCGCATGCCGCTGAGATGGACACTGGTCCAGACAGGGAGGGGAGAGTAGGTGCCTGAGGAAGGGCTCCCCCACTGCATCCTCAGAAGAATCCAGAGCAGCGGGGTCACCAACGAGGAGCACCGCGGTGGGCCCGAGGGCGGGGCCAGGGTCCCCGCCATGGGGACGACAAGGGCAGCAGTGCAAATGGCCGTGTGCCCGGAGCGGGGGCATGGCGCGGGCGGGTGAGCTGGGGGGCGGAACGGGGCGCACGGCCGCCGGGCCACGTGCTCCCCGTCTGCGGGCCACGTGACGGAGGGGGCGCACGGCCGCGTCACCCTCGGACGACGGAGGCTACAGCGGTGCATTCCACACGCAGCGGCTTTGGAGCCGGCCGGAACCCCAGGTCTCACCCCAGAGCGCCTCGCTCCAGCACGTGCCCACGTCGCGGGCGCCCCGTTCCGTGACCCCTCCCTCCGCTCGGACCTTCACCGCCCCGCCGCCCCGCACGTTCTCCAGGAAGGGTTCGTGCCTAGCGCACTGCCAGGACGCGACCCCATCTGTTCCTGCCGCGGCCGTCCCCGGTCCCTGCCCGGGCGTCTGGACTTCACGTAGCAACAGCACGACTGTCACCGCGAACTTCCATCGCCCGCTGCCGCCTCCCTCTGGACCGGTGTCCCTTCTGGGCCGTCCCTTCTGGCCATCTGTTCTGTGGAACGACCGGCCGCCCGCCCTGCTGACTGCGCAAATCACGTGCTTGCCACCTGGGGCCCAGCGCTGGCACGCGCTGTCCCCTCTCCTTCGCGTCTGACGGCACAGGGGAGGACGCAGGACGCACAGTGACAGGGAGTGTTCTTTCCTCAGCGAAGGGCCCGTGTGGCTCGGTTTCGACGGCGTGGCCGAAAGCTTGCAGGCGAACGAGGTGGCTCGGCTGGGTAAGGACCCTTCCGGAGACTCCGGGCCGCCCTGGACGTGTGCCACCTGCTCCCAGAAAGCCACCATGCACCCCACACCCGCCGGGATGAGTCCGGCCACGGCCCGTGAACTCCCAGGATCCCGTTTCTCCACCTGCGAAGTGGGGATGATTCTGCGGTGACGGTGACGCGTCCCTCCGTCGCCACTGCTTCAGGGCCGGCACGGCGCCGATGGGAATCCTCACTACACCCGCGCGACGCGGCTGGCTGTGACCGATCGCCGGGGCACGGCAGGACCAGCCGCGGCACAGAGGTTAAGGAGCTCGCCCCGCGCCACACAGCCCGTCGAGGGCAGAGTCCAGATGCAAACGGAGAACGCGGGCCGCAGAGTCCACCTCACGGCCCGTGTGCCGGGCTGTGCCGTGTCCAGACCTGGCCGTGTGGACACCAGCAGCCGACACACTACCTCACGGGAAGCGTCTGCGCCAGCCGGTGTCACCACGTCAGGAGAGGGTTCCCGGGGGCAGAAAGCACTGGAACGCCCCGCTGCTT
>NW_024350923.1:2225988-2232309 GCF_902729225.1 Pteropus medius | reverse complement strand
GCTGCTTTCTCATCCTTAGCTGGTCTCTTCCGCAGAGCTGCCCGATTCTTACCCAGGGACCTTGCGGCGGGGGGGGGGCTCCCAAAAGCAGAGGCTGAGACCAGGTGGGCACCTCATGTCATCAGCTGAACTGTGTCCCCATTGGAGCCCTGAACCCCGGTACCTTCAAACGTGACTGTGTTTGCACATGAGGTATTTTAAAAGGCGATTAAGGTAAACGAGGTCATTGGGGTGGCCCTAATCCAACGTGACTGTGTCCTCATAAGAGGAGGGGATCTGGACACAGCCACGCACAGACAGAAAGCCACGTGAACGTGGAGATGGTCGGCCAGCTCTGCCGACACCTCGACCTTGGGCTCCCAGCCTCCAGGCCTGGGAGACGGTGAACGTCTGTGGTGAACAGCAGCCCGAGCTGACCACTATGCCCGGACCGATCCCCTAGACTAGCGGAATCCAGGGGACCTGTGCCCGCAGGCCCGGATGCACAGTCCTGCGATTATTAAATCTGTCGGGACTGGCATGTCATGCATCTCACAGGGGACGAGCAATGCTTCCAGACCAGGCCGCTGGGAGGGGCGGCAACATTTTGGGGGCAAAGCCGTGTGGGCACTTTTCCGTCTGCCCCGGCCTGCCTCTCCCTCCGGCCAGGCCCCAGGGTGCCAGGCGTCCTGTCTGCCCGTGTGTGGGGCGTGACAGGGGTCATGAGCAGAGGTCCTCCCTAGAGCAGGCGGCCTGGGCTCAGAGACTGCGGGCATGTCACCTCCCTGAGTCACCCTCTCTGCTAGAGCACCTGCATACAGCACTGACTGCGGCCCCCTGGCGGGGTACGCGCATGGGGGCTGACCTCCCAGTGTGGCACCCCTCCCCTCTGCCCGAAACACGCCAGACCCTCCTCTCAGAAGCCAGAAGCCGCCGTACGGCCCACTGGGCTCAACAGTGTCCCTCCAAGTTCACGTCCACTGGACCCTGTGAATGGGACCCCACCTGGAAGTAGGGTGTCTGCAGGTGTGACTAGCGAAGACGAGGTCACACTGAGGTAGGGTGGCCCCACAGCAATGACCGGTGCTTCCACGAGGAGGGGATGCCCGGGGCCGCCTGGAAAGGCTTTGCGGCCAGCGGAACAGCAGAGTCCGAGCACCGGGAGCCCCAGAGCCTGCGGCACACGTGGCCGAGGGGTCCAGACGAGGCCGCGCCATCGTGCCTTGTGGTCGCGGTCCCAGGGAGCTGGGCCAGGACCCACACTGCCGGGACACAGGGGGAGGACATGGCGGAGCCGGCGGGTAGGAGGGCGGGGCAGGCGGGGTAGGAGTGACCTCGGGAGGTCACGGGCTTCTGGCCCTGCAGCCAGAAGCGAGACAGGGAAGAAGGGGCATCGCCGGGGGGAGGTGGCGTGTCATTTTTCGAGGGCCGCCCTGACGACGCCCCACGGACGGGACGTAACCAACAGAGATCGGTTCTCTCGCGGTCCTGGAGGCTGCACGTCCAGGGTCAGCCGGTTGGCTGCTTCCGAGGGCTGAGAGGGGCCTCTGCCCCCGGCCTTTCCCGCAGCTTCTGCAGTTTGTTGGCAACGTGCGGTTGCTCAGCTCGGGGGAGCTTTGCCCTGACCTCTGCCTCCATCTCCACGAGCCGTTCACCCGCATGCACGTCTGTCCCCCTTTTCACAAGGACAGTCACGCTGGACGAGGGCCTGCCCTAGTGACCTGACCTGATCGCATCTGTAGTGACGAGGCCACACTCTGTGGTTCTGGGGGTTAGGTCACCAACACGTGAATTTTGGGGGACACAATTCAGCTCACGACATTTGGGACCTTGGAGTCAAGGGGTCTGGGCTACCTGGGAGGGTGGATCCTGCAGGAGGTGGGCGTGAGGCTCCCAGCAGAGGACAGGGGACAGTTCTACGAGCCACCAGCACAGCGGTGCTAGGGAGCAAAGGTGTGTGCGTGGGGGGCGGCACAGAGTGAGGGCATGGTGGGACCTCGGGGGTACCCACTCCTTGCTGGGGTGTCCTGCACAGCCCGTCCACGGCACCCTCCTCGCACTGAGGCCATATCTGTCCCGCGAGGCTGAGGGTGCCCGGCTCTACAAGGGGGAGTGGCACACACTGCAGATTCCATCATGGAGCTGGGGGGCCCGGCCGAGCCCCGTAATCAGTCACAGAGGACGCTACAGGTGACGGGTGAATAACCACACGAAGTAGGGTGAGGAAAAGCCGCAAATGGCCTCCAGTCAGTCCAGGCCAAGTCTGCCCGCCAACGAGGCGGGAGAGCGCTTTCGCTTCGGAGATTTCCGGTTTTTGAACGAAGGATGTGATTCCGATGGCCCCGTGTTGGCGGCGTGGGGCTCGGCTTGAGCGGGGTGGGGCGCGGGGTGGGGCGCGGAGGGCGCGCGGCGCTCCCTGCCTGGAAGCTGGCGGGGGAGGCGGGGTCTGCGGAAAGGGAGGGAACAGCACGTGCGTGAAGAGGAGAGACAAGCAGGAGAGGCTGTGAGGGGGGCTCGGCGGGGCCGGAAGTGGGAAGGGACGAGGAACCTTCTGGAAGGGCATGGCGGGCGAGAACGGTGAGTGGCTGCATGGACAGGAGAGAAAGCTGCCCGCGCAGGCGCCCTCACGGACCACGGTCACGGTCCACGGGGGCCACGCGCCACGTAGGGCGGGTGACCTGCCCCGCACCACATGACACCAGCTGTCGGTGGGTCCCCTCCAGGCCGACAGCTACTGACCCCTTTACATTTCCAGCCTGGCCAACCGAAAACGGATTTGGAGCAGTTCTTACTGCTCCTTGTCTTCACGGTCATGGGTCCCCTGCCCGGTCACGTCACCCTTAGCCGGGGGAAAGACCTTGGGGTCTCTCGGCTAGGAGGAAGGAAGCCCACAGTGCCCGGGGAGCCCCACTTCTGGGCCGGGTGGGCACATGTCCACTCTTTATCCCCTCTGAATCCCCCGCTCAGCCCGAAATGTTAAAAAAGGTTGGGGACGGTCACAGGTGCCTACAGAAAGGGGAGGGGTGAAGCGGGCCCCGAGCCCGTCTGGCAGCTCTGCCCCACTGGATGGGGCCCCGAGGGAGGTGAAACCCGCATCTTGGACCAGCACAGTTCTCAGGATGATGCCTGCGGTCCCCAAGACAAAGAACCATCGCCATGACAACTGTGACATCCCAGAACTTGGGGACTATTCTGAGACACTACGCCACGAGCTTGACTTTTAAATGAATTTGACACGATTTGCTTTGAAATCGTAAAAATTCTCTGACAAAACCAGTGAGCACCAGGTGGAGGGGACACGTATAAAAGCCCGCGGGAGCGACATGTGCTTCTGACACAAGGGGACGCAATGGCTGGAGACACTGTTAATGGGATAGGGACACGGGAATGGCTGGGTTTGGGCTGAGAGTGGACGGGATCCGTAACCCTTCAGCCAACAGTTCGGGGCAGGTGGAAGACGTCGCCGCCACCTGGGCCACTTCAAGAGGGTGATGCGGGCAGAACCACCTGGGACATCTGTCTTCTTCAGTCAAGGCAGAGAAGCGGACGGAGGGCAGCGCCCGCAGCGCCCACAGCGGCCCCCTGAAGCAAGCCCCACACCGTCTGTAGAGGAGGACCCCCCGCCACGCGCACGCCCTCCGCGCCTCCCCGACTCCTTCCCGGTTCTCGGAACCCCCGGCTGTGGTTTAGGAACGTCTCGTGGGACGACGGTACGAAACGGTGACGCCAACGAGGACACAAAATTGGGTTTGCCGGCACACTGGGCGAACCGTCCTCGGTGACGCTGGACGGCCAGCGACGGAAGCACATGTGACGAGAAGGATGCCACGGTCCGGCGGGGGCGGGGGCGGGTCTGACAACGGCGCGGTCCCCACGGGACAGAGAACACGGGTCTGTGCACCTCGACCCCATCCAGCGGGGCGTCCGCTCCACACCGGGCGCTGTTAGACACCTCACAACCGAGGCCTCGTTTCTAATCGCGGGCAGCTCCAGCTCTGAGACGCGGCAGCGAAATTCCAGCCGAGACGAGCCAGCCCACCGAGCCAGCACCCGGAGGCACGGCGACCTTTCACGGCGGCCCCAGGCACGGCCACCCCAACGCCCTGACTGCCTCTCAGCCTGGCCCATCTGGACACTGACAAAGGCCCTCACTACCCAGGCCTGGGGGATGCCGGAAGGACTCGGACCTTCCGTACCATCTCTTGGTGGAGGTAGGGAGGCCATCTGTCTGTCTTGGAGCCGTCCAGCTGGCCGAGTGCCATGGAACCCGATGAGACTCTAGCAAGTGGGACACGCACGGCCCCGGGGAGGAACGAGCGAACGCTGCTGCCTGCCCCCGGCCACACGGTTTTGTCTTATCTCTTTCTCACTGATGCTGCATTTCCATCCTGGGCACCGGAACGCGTATTGATAATCGCAAGGAAAAGAGCGAAACGTGGTGTCCTCAAGGCATTTTTCTCCCCCTTCTGGAGCACGTCCACATGGAATTTATCTTCCGCTGGCTGGACAACTCCGTGACAAGGCAGAAGACGCCGCGGACAGAGCCAGGAGCCCTGGGCTTGAACCCTGACCTCGCACCCACAAGCAGGACGGGGTTGTGCGTTAAGGCGCCGAGCTTTCTGAGACAAACCTCTACGGGACCGTCTACCGTGCTCCCCAGCCCCTGTCCCCTGTCCTTCTGGTCCTGCCTTTGGCGTAGCCGCCTTCCCCCGTCACACTGGCTGCAGGATGACCACGTGACCTAGAAGCAGCCGCTGGCCAACAACTGGCTGAAGGCACCGCGATTTCAGGGGAGGGTCCCGGTTCCCGCCCTCAGCCCCAGCTCTGGTGTCTCCTTGCCAGCTCTCCCTCGGAAGGCCCCGACGGATCCCCAACGGCCTGGTCAAGGGCTACCTATTGTCCTTTACCGGGCGATGTCCCATCTTGGTGGCCTCGTGGATCAGGGCAGCCCATGTGCCTGATGGCCTCAGGGACGAGGGTGCCCACTGAAGTCTACGCTTTGTGCCTGGACCCGGATGACTGTGAACCTGGGACTCATCCCCCTCAGAAGCCGAGACGGGCGATTCTCTCTCCTTCTGACAACTGCCGCCGGCTCGCTCGCTTCTCGACGCGTCCCTTCTGGCTCGGCTAAAATTGGCACCACGTACGCACATGTGTGAGTTCTTCTGTCTCTAAGACCTTCTTAAAGCCTATCCACTCGCGCTCACTCAAACCAGAAAAGAACCCCTTCTGCAATCGACTGCATTCCACCCTGAGTCTGCCGAGCCCCCAGCCCCTTCCGTGGGGCTCAGATACCTGCAACCCCAGTAAGATCTTCGAGGAAGGATGCTTCGTTCTTGGTTTGGGTTGGGGCTCAGCTCTGATCCGAAAAGGATGCTGGATGCAGCGGTGGCGGGCGGGGGCGGGCAGCGGGGCCTGCGTCCGTCCCGGAGGGATGCAGGGGCCGGCTGGCCCAAGACCACGCGGACGGGAACCCACGTCCTCCCTGCACTTGGCGTCATGCTTTTCCCCCGGGTTCCACGACCAGCTGCCTTGGCGTCTTAACGGAGGTAGGGCTTCCTGCTGTTGTTTACCGACGCCAGCACGCACGCTACTGGGGGTACGCAGTGAAGCCTAGAAACTTCAGGGTGAGTGAATTTTCCCAAAGGCCACGCAGGGCTTTGCCAGGCTCACTGGGGGATGATGGGTCCTTGAGGCAGGACACCGGGGAGGGACCCCCTCTCCTGGCATCAGGATGCCTGCCCGATCCAGGCCTCGTTTGGGGTCCTGCAGTGGCTCCCGGTGCCTGGGTCAGGGACACCACAAGGGAGTTCACAGAGGAGGGGTCAGGGCAGGGCACAGCCCACATGGATGCCAGCAGCCTCCCCGGAACAGGAAAGGAAGCTTCTGGCATTCGAGGGCAGCCAGATGTCGTCGCGAGGCAGCCGCCCGCCAAGTTCCGCAGGCTGGCATTCCGCCTGCTCTGTCGTTCACTTGGCGACCGTGTGCTGTGCAGCTCTCCAGGGAAGAGAAAGGCCCCTGGAGCTGGGTGCTATGGGTGCTATGGGTGCTGGGGGCAGGGCGAGACCCAGAGCCTCGTTTCGGGAGCTCCCCATCCAGCTCAGGGGTAAGCTGTGCACCCGATTTCTAGGAAGTAAGCCACAACTCTGAATGTGAAAGGGAGGTCCCCCAAATGGTGTCAGGGCCAGGGGTGGTCGTGCCCGCGGGGCTGGGAGAGGAGACGGGACAAAAGCCGCTGGGCGCACCGCAGGGCCTCTGACGAGAGGCTTGGCCGTGGGGAGACCGGCCCAGGCGCCTGAACAGGGAGCGAGTCACAGCACTAAGGCCTGCGTGGAAGGGGCC
>NW_024350923.1:2209378-2224786 GCF_902729225.1 Pteropus medius | reverse complement strand
TGAGCCTGCAGAGCCAGAGCCCACTGGTAAAGTCAGCCAGGAGCACCGGGGTGGGGCGGGGTGCAGGGCACAGCAGGCGTCCCCAGGGCCCTGCTGGAAGGCCGGGTGGCTTGTCCTCCCCTCTGTCTGAGCCGGGAGGGGGCACTGCCGGCCTGGCCCCGGGAGGCAGGACAGCAGGTGGGCAGCAGACCGCCCGGACTCCTGCTAGTGGGGAGGGGAGGAGGCAGCTTGTCTGAGGCCCGAGGGAGGGTCCGGGAACTGGAGGTGTCCAGGAGATGCGCACAGGGCGAGGACGGCCCTGTGAGCAGAGAGGCAGTGGCCCCGGAGCCAGGGGCCTCGGTCCGAACCCCAGCTCCCCATCACTGTGACCCCGACACGTGTCATGCTTCTGAGCTCTGGAAGCCCCACGCTTCTCACCTGCAGTGGGGATGGTCTGCAGGGCTGTCACTGCAATGGGATGAAAGCACCTGTTGCCGCTTCCTCCAGGAAGCCCTCCTGGCTCTACAGCCCCTAATGCCGACGTCGGCTGCCCGCTCCCTCCCTCAGACACAGACGGTCCCCTTCGGCAGGGAACCGGTGGTCACGGTGAGGGGAGAGGGCGTGGGGTGAGGAGCCAGCACCCAGGCCGGAGGACAAGGGCACGGCAGGTGTGCGGGAGGGTTAGCACACCTTCTGTGAGCAGGATGGGGCTGAGGGCCAGGGAGCCCAGGGCCCAGCTCAGCGCCTCCCGCCTGCCATCCAGGCTCAGCCGCAAGGAGGAGGACGATGGGTGACAACCAGCCAGGACTGGAGAGCCGTGGGGGTGGGGCTGGGCGAGGAGGGTGGCCCCGGGGGCGGGAGGAGCGGGCAGGAGGAGGCACGGACCAAGGCGAGGACGACGTGGCGAGGGCGGACGGCGCCCCGGCCTGGGCACAGGGGACACGCCCACCACGCGCCCTGCGCCTCGCCCTCTGCAAGAGGCCGGCACCCGCCAGCCCAGTGCCTGGACTCCAGCCCTCCCACACGCAGAGGGTCCCGGGTAAGAGTGGGTGCCGAGGCGTGGCGAGGGGTCCCGTGGCGCTCACGGTCGGCGCCCCGGCTCCGGCGAGCCGCCTCCCTGGGGGTGAGGGCAGGTGCAGTGTCCAGTCCGCCCGCCACCTGTGCCCCAGGCACAAACCCCGATGCCTCCCGGGGCTTCGGGGCTGTGCCAGTAAGTGGTGGGCGCGGTCGGGCCCGCTCAGGGTCCAGCTGCATGTGGGACAGTCCCATAGAATTGTGAGTGACCCGCCAGACACGCACGTAGCTGCAGAACCCCTCGTCGGAGCCCACGCTCTTCTGTCCAACTCACACACACGCACACGCTTTTGCACCGTTTTGAGTTCACTCAATTTTCCGGGAATGCAACCAAAAACCACCGTGCGAACGGGAGAAAGCGCGCGTCGTGTTTGGTCAGGGGCTTTACCGAGCGGTGTCCACCATTCCGGGAGCCCCCGGCACCGACGGCGANACATACACACACACACGTGCACCCCAAATAGTGCATTAACAAATCTGTTTGAACACACCACCCTCTATCCATCATCTATACGTCTCCAAAGCATAATAACCCAACACTCGGTCCTGAAACCTAGCAACAGTAACCAAGGACCCTTAGCTGGCTAATCAGACAACCCAACCCACACATCAGCTCAATGTGCTTCATTTTAAGAAACAAAAACCTCTCGCTTCTCTCTCTCTCTCTCTCCATAGCTGCAGAAGGACAAGAGGCATGAACACAAACCTTGCTCGGATGAAGAGGAACAACCCATGTCATTTAATCCATCTGACTGTGCATCTCCCCGCAAAGCCGGGCGAAAATTGGGAAAAATAGGTTATCCCAGTGCAAAGCTTATCAGCTTGCAACATGCTTGATATTTGCACGACTGTTTCGGACGCGCGCTCCCCAGCTCCCCAAGAGCCTTGCTTTGGGGGACCTCCATCCTACAGAAGCCATCGTAAACACTCTATGGCAAAGCTTTTAAGACCCGCTGGGCTCATGTACTTAGCCACAGCTAAACGCCGGCCGACAGCAAGCGGGGATTAACTTCGGTGTCCACGGTCGCTTTTAAATCATCACTTTCTCCGAGTGGGCAAATAAATCCACCAAACGGAGGTCACGTTTAATTTTTTTTTAAAGAGGAAGGAGTTAAAAATAAACAAAAGAACCACGGCACACATGCTGGCCGGATTGCGAGCAGAGCATTTCACGACAAGATGTAATCTCTCTTTTAAAGAGATAGAGTTGGATCCACACGGCATCCCCAGACCCCACCGGCCTCGGAGCCCCCACCGACCGCCTCGCTGAGATTCGGCGTGTTTACTGTCCCCACTCCCCTACGACACAGAGCCACGTCGCAGCATCTTAAGTGCCCCGATTTATTGCGCGCACATTCTGTCTCTAGAAAACAAAGGTGCCTGTCAGTCGGAGGCAGAGGCTGTTGGATCTTTTAAAGGGACTTTTTTCAGGAAGGCGTCCCGTTGGCTAGGCTGTACGTGGGAGGTCGGGAAAGTGTGCGGTGTCTGAGTGTCCTCACGCGGAAGCATCCACCTCGCCCCCACGCCACCCCCCCTCGGCGTGGACTTCGGGGGCCCTTCCGGCACAGCGCTGTTTGGAAACGTGACCCAACACGATCTAGGCAAAGATAATCTCACCTTCATCTCCTCTGGGTTCAGAATCCTGACGTGTGAGGCTGGGTGCTCCCAAATGGTGTCCCAGCCCCACTAAGTGTCTGCTGGACGGAACTCATCACGGGTTCCCTTGCCACGGAGCAAGGGCCAGCAGCCTCTGGCTCAGGATGCAACCCCAGTCCATGTTTCTTCCATGCTGTGGTGCAGCTGGAGGTCAAAGTTTGCTGACCACCATAAAGAAGGAACACGGCCCCCACTCTACCCCTCCCCCACCCAAATTCCTGAGGTCCAGACAGCAGACAAAGGGCTCGTGGAGGACAGGGCAAATTCTCCAGTGATCACGCCGGACACCCACCACCCGGGAGGCCAGGAGCAGACAGGAGATTCATCAGCCTTGACCCACACAGGCGGACCGGTGACAGCAGCCTCACAGGTCACAGAGGGTGCGGATCAGAAAGTCAGGCAGCCAGAGAGCCACACGCGGGACGGACTGGAGACTCGTGATCTCAGGTGGCCCCAGAAAAATCTGGCGAGAGAGCGGAGAACTGTCCCCAATGCGACCCACGGCCCTGTGCCTCTGCTCCCCGGTGCCCCCCGCGAGCTCTGCCCCGGACGCTGGCAGTGCCGGGGGGAGGGGTAAAACATCGCTCCCAGCAGGTGCACCCAAACCGACCTGCCATGCTGAGTGCTCAGCTCCTCAGCACCCCTATCCTGGTGCTGGGGGAGCGGGCTATATGTCGGGAAGAGGGGGGGAGGGGCTGACTTTGGAGTGGGGGCACTGGCAGCGGGAGGGGTCACTTATTTGGGGGACACTTACTGAGGCCCTACTAAGCGCCAGGCACTGCAGGAAAGGCAGACACCACTTGCCTTTACGGAGGCAGCCGCTGGTGGCACAGGGACGTGCGTGCCCGACGGTGGGTGATGGCCCCAGAAAGCCACACCCAGGTCGTGCTCCCGGACCCCGTCATCATGGCGTGACTTGGAAGTCGGGTCTCTGCAGATGTCATTAATTTTAGGGCTCTTGAGACGAGACCGCCCTGCATTAGGGCGGGCTCCAAACACAGAGGCTGGAGAGGGGAGGCCGGGGGCGCAGCACGGAGGCCGGGGGGCGAGAAGGCAGAGACGGTACGGACACGCCTACGACCCGAGGAGCACACGGGACCCCGGCCACCCTCGGAAGCTGGGAGGGGCGGGGCGGTGGCACCCGGCCCCTGCCCTGAAGGACCGGCCTGCCCACACCTTGACCCCGACGTGCGGCCTGCAGAACACGAGCCATGCAGTTCCGCTGGTGTGAGCCCCCTAGCCGTGGCATTTTCTTAGGCAGCCCCCGGACAGCGCACCTGGCCAGTCCTCAGGTGCTGACACACCCACTGGACGTGAGCGCGGGCGGGAGGCCCGGCGGGTCCTGGGATGTCCAGCTGGAAGGACACAGAATGGTGACGGCAGAGGACACCCAGACCCACCGCCTCAGGCTCTGCGGGGGGCGGCTTGGGCCTCAGCATTCTACACGAGACCCAGGGCATCCCAAACCCCGCGCGCACTGCTGGGCACTGGGGGGGCCTCCGCGGTTCTCCACAGACAAGAAGTGGGTCTCGAGCTCGGGCTGGGTACCGACTGCCAGCAACACAGCAGACTCGCTAGGGGCGGGGAGGAGAAGCAGCCGGTGACTGGGGACGGGGGCACGGGGGTCGGGGGCAGAGAGCACCACAGACGATTCTCTGAGCGGTCACCATTCTCCCGCGAGACAGCGGCTGATCGGCGCTCACCGGATTTGGGCCGGGGTCTCTGTGGTCGTCACCCCATCCCCAAGAACCAGGCCTGGGACAGACAGATGCTCCCGAACCCTCGAGTTGGCACAGGGCCTGCACAGGGTGACGAGTCGTCACAGAAAGACGTGCGGGCATCGGACCTGCTCGCTCAGGTCCCCCCAAGGGCTTTAAGGGGTGTTCCGGGGTTTAGACACCGGAGGCAGAAGGACGTGTCCCCGCGGGCAGGAAGCGGGAGGCTGTCCTCTAACGGTGTGAGTTCTGGAGACCGGGGAGTTGGGGTGCAGTGCTGCTGGAGGCCTGGGGGCTCCCAGTCAGAATTCTTCCCATTGGTGACCCCTGGAGGCGGCTCTGCGCCCCTGCAAGCTAGCCCTCCTCCCTCCGGCTCTGGCCCTCCTGTGTACAGCGGCCACTGGGGGCCTCCGTCATCGGCAAGGTCCCCTGATGGTCCTGACGGCCCCCCCGCCCTGCAGAAACGGAGTTCCCAGCACCCCTGGACACCCCGTCGGGGCTGAGGAGGTCGAGGGAGACACTTCCTGAAACGTTAGGACTGACCGCGGAAGTCAGGAGAGAAACGCTTGATTCTGCAGGAGAGGACGCACTGGCCCCGGCTGGGGACCCCGAGTGGAGACAGCGGCCTGCAGGACCTGCTCTGTGTCAGATATGACTTCTCTCCTGAATGGAGGGCAAGCCACTGGCACACCACCATGGTGACAGGCCACCGTGAAATGCAGGGCCTTCCCACTGGACTGCCTTCCTGGGCAGCTCAGGCCGCTGGCCTGTGGGGCTGGTACCTCAGTCCTGGGTCCTGTCAGGTCCCAGGTGACCTCCTGACACCTCCAGGCTCAGCCTCACACTGCTGCCGAGGCGCCTGCCTCCACCACTGCCCCCAACCTCTGAGCCTGAAGAGGGGCCGCGGAGTGACAGGCCTGGACGGGGGCTGGGAAGGGAGCCCCTCTTCCCGCGAGAAGGACCCCCTGTCAGGGGGCTGCGACTGCAGAACCCTCTTCTTCCGTCCTCCCCCCACCCGGCCCTGGCCCCGGACCAGCCTGCGTGAAGCCCCCGCCGTCCGTGACCCGCCTGCACGGACGCCTGCAGCTCTCACGGGCGGTGCCTTCACGAGGGGGCGGTGGGCGTGGTGGTCACGGGGACGGACTGTTCCAGCGTCAGGTGACCTGGGGCGCAAAGCCTCGCTGCACCACTTCCTCTAGCATAGGCTGGGACAGTCCCGCACAGCAGATGCCCCTGGCGCCCTCCCTGCCTGTGTCCCTCGGTGCCCAGGGTCCCCGCGCACGTGGACTGCTCCCCCCTCACCCCGGCCCCGCTGAGGATTTCCTTGCTACTAGGGAGGGGCCTGGACTACAGGGGAACTTGAATTGGGGTGGGGGACACGTGTTCCCTCACCCTTGGGGAGGGACAAAGCTGAGGCACGCTGTTGCGAGCTTCCAGCGGTCCCCAACGGGACTGAGCCTCGGGGGGCTGCAGCATCACAGCCTGGTTAACACACCTGGGCTGGTGCCACCCCCCCTTACCTCCTGAGCTCCCCCTGGTGCTCTGGGCACCACCTCCACAGTGGGGCACTCACCCTCCAGTCCTGTCTGCCCCTGGGGGGCTCGGCCCAAGGCCAGGCCCTATTCGGCTCTTCCCCGGTAACTGGTGACAAGTGCGCCAGGACTCGGGGGGCCTGGACGAGTGTGGGGCTGGGGCATGGAACGCGGGCACATGCTCTCGGGAAGTGGCAGCGGCTCCGCTGTGGCCGCTCGGTCGGCCACCAGGAGGGCAACTTTCTTAGATGGGAGACGCCGCCACATGCAGCAGTTATGAGGGCCACGCAGGCAAATAAACGTGGGCTTGGGGAAGAGCCAGCAGCAGACGCGCCCCAGCACACACACAACCTCCGGCCCCGCCACTAATGAGGGAGACGGAAGGCTGGGTGGCCACGGGGGACAGAAACCACTGGGCTTGACAGGAGGATCGGCCAGCACTGTGCTGAGTTGAGGTCATATGACGATTCACACGCTTTGATGAATTAGCACGCTGAGTGACGTCTGTGTCCACAGAGGATGCGCGGCCGCCCGCCCTTCGTCCCCTCCCCTGGGGAAGCATCGATGGATCCGTTTGGGTGTCACAGGTGCCGTGGCGCCCGCCTCCCCGTTCAGCCACGGACCCTGAGACGGCTCAGAGGAAGGACGGGGTCCTTTCCTCGGTCCTCTGGCGGCACAGAAGGGACCTGGCCGGCAGCGTGGACTTCCTGTGCCCTCTCCTCCTGGGGCGTTGCTGGGAAAGCCTGCACCCCGCGGAGCCCAGGGGTTCACGAAGGCGCAGAAGCGGAAGGCCTCCCGCCCGGCTCCCGCCCCGTGAGATATGGAGTCGCAGGGGCCGGGGTGGGGACCCCGTATCTGCGGGGGGGCTGCCCTATACAGTGTGAGCGAGTCGTCCATCAGAATCAGTGAGCACTAACCAAAACGGACGCACTCACCCAACAGGCATGGCTGCACAGTAAGAAAAAGACTGGTCTGCACGGAGGCGTTTGCGCCCCAGGGAGGGACCTACGTCAGGTCTCAAAACCGGAGACGAACCAGGAACCTCCCTGACCTGGGTTTTAAAATCAGCTCGGGGCTTCTAGTCTCTGGGGAGGACGGGTTCGTGGCAGGCCTTCTAGATGTGATGGGGTGGGAAGGAGCTGGGGCCCTGCGGGGGAGGCCGGAGGAGGGGGTTCCAGTGCCCGGTGTCCCCGCTCTACTCCGACAATGGCAAGCCGGGGAAGGAGGCCACTCCAGCCGCCCTCCGCAGCAGGGGCCCCGCCAAGGCCTACACTCAGGGAGGATAACGAGGTGGCCCCGAGCTTGTCCTCATCGCCGACAACGCGGGTCCGTGGAGCCGGAGGGCCATTCACAGTCCGCACGGTGGCGGGTGGGACCCGCACACACACACACAGTCACCTCATGTCTTTGTCGAGTGCCCTGCTTCATAGAGTCCCAATTCCCATCAGAGCAAGCGATACTTTTAGACCCGCAGGCAGCCGGCTCTCCCGGCACCGCTGGGCTCCCTCGGACCGGGGAGGCGGGGCGGGCTTCGGTGTCTGAAGCACTTAGCGGACCTAACTCCTCCGTCTCTGGGACATGCTGGCGGAGGTGCCCTGAGGCCGCGGTGGAGGCCTGGGTCTCAGGGCAGTTAAGGGATCCGCCCCCACGCAGCGGGACTGCGTCAGCATGCCACAGCCGTCCGCACGGCAGAGCCTTCGGGACACGCCGCACGGGGCGCCCGGGGATGCAAGCCCGGAACGTGGCTCTGCATCCTTGCGCGGTGCTCGGAGGCAGCGGGGGGCCGGCCACACACTCCGCACGGTGCAGACACGACCGCCAGACTCGCGGTCCAGCTCACCCCCCAACGCCAGACACGGGGCACAGGCGCAGGCGGGAAGACACAGATGCCACGCGGTGGCGCCTCCAGGCGCCTTGGAGCCCCGTCGCCCACTCCCGGCGATGGGACGGCGCCACCGTCCAAAGCTCACCGCTGCTGGTCCAGTGGGACTGCTCCCCGCTGCAGGTCCTGTGGAGGCCCGGGGCTGGAGGGACTAGGCCAGCGGGCTCTTCCAAGATGCAAGGCTGTGCCCAGCCGCCGGCAGGGCGACCGGAGGGAGGAGGAGCCCCAGAGACTGTCCTCCTGGTTGGCACAAGAGGCACTAGAAAGGGGAGCGGCCGTCAGCCCCACCGCTGGGGACAGCGGACGGAGGCCGACAGCCGGGAGGCAAGGCGCCCTCTCTAAGCGGAGCGTGCGTATTACCGAATCTTCCAGAAAACCCATCCCCATTAGCTGAAAATTAACTGGCTCGCCAGCTG
The DNA here is from genome assembly GCF_902729225.1 of Pteropus medius. NCBI lineage: Eukaryota > Metazoa > Chordata > Mammalia > Chiroptera > Pteropodidae > Pteropus > Pteropus medius. Next base: position 2,216,532 of record NW_024350923.1, on the reverse strand, counting down.
GACAGCAACGCCCCACGCCCACGCGGCGCCTCTTCGCCCATTTCCCTGCCTAACTCCTGAGGTTCTCCTCGGCCCCGACCCCGACGTGGGCTATGAAAACGTGAGAACGGGGATGTAAAGATTCTGTGGCTACGCTTTCTGCTAAGTTCTGCTCAGCGCGGACTCTGAACCACCCCGCGAGCGTGCGGGAAAGCGGAGGGCGTCCGTCTCCCCTGCCATGGGGGGCCCTGCCCGGTCCCGGCTCGCGCCCACTCACCGATGTCTGTCTCCTTGTGGCTCTTGATGTACTCCGCGAGCTCGAAGTTGCCCGCGATGATTGCCACCTGCAAGACAGGAAGTCAGGTTGCAGAGCGCGTGGTGGACGGCGCCCCCGCAGGCTGAGCCCGGGGCTGCTGGCGTCTCCCCAAACGACAGGCACGCCCTTCCCCCCCACCCCCGCCCCCCGCTTGGCGGACGGAGCAGACGCAACGCTGCTTAAGATGCACCGCGCAGCGACTCGACACGCACACGTGACACGGCCACCCCGACGGGTTTAGTGAACATCCGCCACCCTGTGCGGTGACGCAAAGCACGTCGTCCCTTGGGATGGGACCTCCGAGGACCCGTTCTCTCAGCAGCTGCCGCTGCAGCATAGGGCGGTGCCGGCCGTGGCCACGTGCTGTGGGCTACGTCCCCAGGGCTCCTAACCTTATCACGGGAACTTTATTCCTTCGGACCAACTTCGCCCATCCCCCACCCCCTACCCCCTGACCCCACGTCCAGTCGCCACTGCCCGATGTGTTTTTCTGAGTCTGGTTTTCTTAGGTCCCACACATAAGAGAGATCGCACAGTATTCGTCTTTCTGTGTCTGACTTATTTCACTTCGCATAACGTCCCCAAGGGCCATCCACGTTGTCACTCATGGCGGGATCGGTCATGACGCTTGAAACGGCAGCCACAACAGCCACCGGTCCTCAAACCCGCATGGGCCCATCCTCCCGCTCTGCCGGACACCGTGTGGGCCCCTCTGGAGGCCCGGGCCTCCCGACGACGACGAGGCTACCCTGCCACGGGGACGTGTGTGACAGGGCGCCTCTGCCCGCCGGGCAGTGGCAGGAAGTCTGGCCAGCGGCGGGGAGCCCTAGGAGGTCAGAGCCTGGAAAGCCCATGCACTGCCCCGTGTCCCCACCGGGCCTGACAGGTTCCGACACACGCGCTCCTGATGAGACACAAGCCAGTCGCCGGAAGTGGGGACGGGCAGACCCCAGAGACGCAGTCAAAGCCCTTCCCCAGACTTTAGCTAAAACCCCACGGGTACGTGCGTGCACAGGCAGGTGGGTGGCACCGGAACCAATACCTACAGGTGACGGGTCCAGCTCAAGCTCTACAGATCTGTTGACTAATGTGAAAAAGCCTCATGACCCTTGACATGCTGAAGCTAGTGGCTCTGGGGTGGCCAGGAGGTCCCCCAGGGAAATCCGAACCAGAACCACCCGGGCAGGGTTCAGAGCACTCACGGTGCCCCGGACGGGGAGACCCTGGGCTCAGAGGCAACAGTCTGACCCACAGACGAGCCAGGCGTCCAGGCCAGCCCGAAGACGTGTCCACACGCGGCCGACCTTCCGTGATCCCACGGGTGCGCCTTATCCGACCGCTCGGCGGCCTTACGAGCACACGCTGAGATTCTTGGGGAAGGAATTAGGCGTCAGCGCCTGCCTGAGCCCCCAGCCTGCCCCGCGTGTCCAGACTCGTCTGTCCCCACGTCGTGTCAGCCAGCCCCTTACAAGGAACTCCTCAAATACACACGAAACTGTTTCTCTGGAGAACATTGAGACAGCTCTGCGTGGAGACCGGGGCTGTGGCCACAGGGTGCCCGGTCACCTGACCCCAGGCCCCTGTCCTCAGAAGGGAAGCCAATGTCACCTCTTAGAGACCACTCACGCCCATGCCCCCCAAGGCCACTGCCGGATATGAGGAGCCAGATCCAGCCTCTCCCTGGCTTGCCAGCGACCGGGGGAGCTATGGCAGCTCCCGTCTCTACCAGCTGGGGGACAGTGGGGTGGAAAGCTGGGTCGTTTCGGGGGAGCCCCTGGTTCTGCAGATGGAGAGGCAAGGCGGAGCCGCTGGGAGCACCAGGCTTCATCGTCAGCCACCCGGCTTCGGACTGGGACCCCAGACCCAGAAAAGGGACAGAGAAGAGGAGCTCAGGCAGGAGGCCCGCAGAGTCCCCTGGAAAGCTGGTGGCCTGGTCTGCTGAGCGTAGAAGGAGGGGCCGGAGGGTCACGCGAAGCCGGTGACAACAGGCTAGAATCGTTTCTTTGTCTTTCCAGCCAAACCCTCAAAGGTAAAACTCCCTCACACATCAGGACGGCTACTGTCAAAAAAAAAACATAAACAAAAACAAAAAACGGAAAAAGACCGTCGATAACAGGCGTCGGCGAGAACGTGGAGAGACTGGCGCATCGCGCTTCGCTGGCGGGCACGTAAAATGTCACAGCTGCTGGTCCTCGAGGGTTAGACACAGAGCCACCCCGGGGGCAACTAGCCCATTGCGGGGTGTGTACCCAAAGGAACCGAAGACAGGTAGGAGGGTTTATTTCATGGGTCACAGGGTGCCCAGACGCGGGGCCAAATGTCATTCTGGGTGTGTCTGCCACGGCGTCTGTGGATGAGGTGACAGGTGGGTCCACAGACGGAGTGAAGCGGACGGCCCTCCCCAGGGTGGGTGGAAGGCCTGCTCAGGCCAGAAAGGCTGCAGAAGCGGGGAGCCCGTCTGCCTGACTGCTCGGCTGGGCAGGAAACATCAGCTGGTCACGGGTCCCACGCCCGCCCCCGGCTTTCGGGAGAAGCACACACGGCCGGCGGCTCTGTCTTCCAACTTGCCCTGGCTTCAGCCTCGCACAATGTCTCTGGGCGGCTCGGGGGCTGAAGGGGGGCGCCGGACGGCACGTGGCCAGTTCGGGGCTGTGATACAGGAAAGGGGGCAGCAGACAGCCACGTTGGCATGTCGCCGGTCCCTGACCTCAGACACGCCACTCTCACACCCGGTCACCCTGATTCCCAGGTCCATGTCTATTGAGAGAAAGTAGAGGCTTTTTGTGGACTTGTAACTGAGAGTCACGTAACACGAAGCACTGGCATCGCCACTTCTCGGCGGGGACACGTGCCTGTGTCTCAGCACGTCCGTCAGAGCCCGGGGATCAGGGCCCGTTCCCGAAGGAGCACCCCGAATCTGGCTCTGCCCCTCACTCTGGTGCCTGCTCCGGCCTCTCACCTACACTTGGGTTAGGTGGATTCTCACCCACCCGGTCCCCGCACTCATCAGTGACGCTTGGAGGTCTCGAGTGCAGACAGTGGGCCACAGTGACAGGTGCCCCACAGAGCCGGAGACACGCTACTCAGTGAACGAGAGGAAGGAAGGTTCCGGGTGCCACCATCGCGGGCGTCTGAAAACCATCCGGGTCTTGTTCCAATGGGCGGTGCTGGATGCGCCCAGGCCTGGTGCTTCCAGGAGGGGCTGGGGCACGCTGGGGGTGGCGAGCGAAGCAGCTAGGGGGACCCTCTCTGCTTGGGGCTCCACGGGTGGCGTGAGGCCACCCCCAAACCCCACCTGCCCGTTCCTCAACGAGGGAAGCTGACTGTGCTGAGCACCTACTGTGTGTCAGGCCTTCTGTGAAACCCCACAGCTTCCCTCAGGGGTACTCCGTCACCAGCTGGCTGCAATCCCACCCTGCGGGGCTCACAGGCCAATGAGGGAGATGCAGGGGACAGAAGAGTGCTGTCAGGCTCGCTGCGGGGTGGGCGCGGGGAGCACCGTGCAGCTCCAGGGGCGGGGGGAGGGCGCCCTGGAGGGACTCAGGCCCAGGAAAACCCAGCAGACCGCGGGGGAGGCGGCAAGGTGCTGTGGCTGGCTCTCACTAAAGCTCTCTTCCCATCCATTTCTACCTGTCTCACATTGGTGGCCCCGTCCAACGGGCTTTGGGATGACTACAGCCTTGTGAGCAAAGGGCCCTCGTGCACTCAAGCCATCTATCCACCTACCCACCACCCACCCCCCACCCAACCTCCCATCACCCAGCCTCCCACTCCTGCCCAACCTCCCACTACCCCCCAGCAACCTCCCACTCTGTCCATTCACTTCAGCAACCACCTGACTCCATCCTCAACCCACTGATCACTCATGCTGCCATTTATGCATTCATTCATCCATCCATCCATCCATCCATCCACCCTTACCCACCCATTCATTCAACCATCCATCCATCCATCATCCATCCATTCACCTACCTATCCATCTACTTTTACCCACCTACCCATTCAACCAGCCATCCATCCAACCATCCATCCATCCATCCATCCATCCATCCATTCATCCATTCATCCTCCCTTTACCCACTCACCCACCCGGATCTCCGGTCCCACTTTCACTCACCCACCCATCCCTGCCCCACGCCACCTAGCACTCACTTTGGACTTGTACACGTTCTCAATGCTGTCCCTGGGTCATGAGCCTTCTCGTATCTTGTGGGTGGAGAAATGACTCTCAGCCGGGGCATCAGTGGACTTCCATCTTTTCCCACCTGTCACCTGGTGCAGGGCTGGGCTCCCACAGGTGCCAAGAAGCCCCTGCCTTGCTGGTCAGGGCTGGGAGGGATCGTGCACACGGACACCTTCACAGCAATAGAGAGGCCAAGGAGCCGGGCTGCCCACTTCGGACGTCCCCCCATCTCCCTGGCTCTCGGGGCTGGGCAGATGCTGCTGCCCGGCTGTGGTGCCCACAGAGCCACTCACTCGGCTGGAGCTGGCGTTAGCGGGGGGACGGGGGGGAGGGGGCAGGGGGAGGGAGAAGCTGCCCCGGCCCTCATGACTCACTCACCAGTCATCGGGATCTGCAGCCGAACGCAGAGGGAACCCGCCCCGCCCGATGCAGCCCCCTCCTCTCCCCACGGCGACGGGCGCCTCCGACGCACAGCTCCGTTACCGGTGGCCCCGGGACCCTGACACGTGCTCGCTGTGGCTGCAAAACGGCCCCTCCCCAAAACGGCAAGGGAGCCCGAGGGCTCGGCTCGTCCTCAACCCGTGTCCTTCCAGATGACACCACGTCACCTACTCAGACTCCCACGGCAAACCAGGAAGTGACGGATATCCAGGAGCCAGGAGCCTGGGGAGGACACTTAGTTCTGAGACCCAGCCAGCATGCCAGGAGGGGGACTGGGCACCGCTCAGTGAGGTCAGAGGTCACCGCACTCGTCAGACAAGTTCAAGGAGTCTGGAGCCTGGAGCCCGAGGGGCAGTCGGTCATCCTGAGGATTCCAAGACAGTACCTCGAGGTTTTGTCGGACCCCACATGGGGTCAGGGGCCTCTGCAAGCAGATGTGTTGGCTGGAGGCCCTCAGTCTGCTCAGGGGCCCCATGCCCACCTTGTGGGGCTGCTGGAGAGAGCCTCCCCACTCCCCCTGCTCGGCAGTGGAGGCAGGCGGCACATCCACCACCTGAAGTCCCCGGGACCCCACAGCTGGGAAACAGCGTCCCTTTCCCCCCAGACACCAAGCAGGGCCTGCCCGTGTCCTTCCCTGGCCAGGGAGAGAAGGGGGCACACTGAGCTGTCACTGGCCTTCGCATGCGATCTGGGCCACTGACCTCCTGGTGTGTCACTGACCCTGCCAGCACTGAGACCACAGGAAAGCTACGTCTCTCCCTCTGTCACCGGGGATGATACGAGCTTGACTCTTCCGTGACTGTCATGACGATTCAAACCGTTAATCTGGCAAATGGCTTAAAACAGAGCCTGCAGGCCCACAAAGAAACCCCAGCACAGAGGGCTTCTCGGGTGACTCCTCCCAAACACGTGAGGAAGAACCCACAGCAATCTTACCCAAATTCCTCCAGAGAACAAGGAGAGACCCTCCCCACTCAGCGTGCGAGGCCAGCGCAGCCTCCGTCCGTGCCGGGATCTGTCAGTGATGGCAGGAGCCGCCTCTCCACAGACGCAAGAAAATCAAACAAATACCAGCAGATCGAACGCAGAGGGTCGTGAATGAGGGAGGGGACATCGTCGCCGGGTGGGCTCATTACAGAAATAAAAAGTAAGTCAGTCAGTACAATTCATCATGGTAACAGAAAGAAAGGCGAATCTATAGGACGATTGTGGTGGCTGCGGCATCTCTTATTGATGCTGAAAAGTGCTTCATCAAAACACACTTGACGAAACTTCCAGCTGACTCATGAGGAACCTTATAGACTAGGATTAAAGGGGAGCTTAAGCTGACATTGCCTCAGTGAAAATCTGGCTGCCTAAGCCGCCTCCCCAAGGCTAATGGGGTGTGACTCTGAGGATGGCCCGTCTGGGCTCACCGTGCATGCGCGTGGGGCTCAGCGGGCTGGCAGGTCTGAGCCGCCCTCACTGCGTGTCTTGGCATCGACCGTGTCCACCTGTTTTTTTCACCAGGCCCCCCGATCCCTGGCAGACCGGCGGCTTCTTTACACGGTGGCCCCGGACTGTCTTCTACGTGGGCAAGTGTAACACTGCAGAGCCTCCTGAGGGTGGGTTCTGGACTCCATGCAACACTTCTGGAATATTCTACAGGTCAACGGAAGACCGAACTCCAGGCACGAGGGGAAATGAACTTGATGGGAGGGGCTGCAAAACGGCCTCGCTTCTCAACCTGCCACCGCTCCGCACTGCGGCCGCCCAATGACAGCAGTCCGGAAACATCCACGGGGTCTCACGGGTGTTCCGGTCGACCTTGACCTTTTGGACCTGATCGGGCCGGAGCCCCCCAGGCCACATGGCCATTTGGAATTCGACTCCGGGCTCCTGGGCCTGTGCATTCCTACGCCCTGCACTCGGGGCTGGGTTAAGACTCTTCCAACAGGGCGGCAATGTCTTCCAGAACAGTCACGTCCCAGGGGTGCCAACTCAGCCGGCATTACTCCCGGATCGCAAGGGAGACGCCGAACCCCGCAGTGGGCGCCGCCAGCTCCTACTTAAGGCAAAAACCATCTTCAGTGTTTACGAGTTTCTGCCCTAATCACTAGGCAAGGCCAGAGAGTGGGCCAACTGGGTTCCCACACTTGGGTGGCCGGCTCGGGCAGGGCCAGGTGAGACGCAGGTCACCCCCACCCCTCCTACCTATAGGGACCCTCCCCGCACAGTATTACCCAGTCCTGTTAC
>NW_024350923.1:2181528-2209367 GCF_902729225.1 Pteropus medius | reverse complement strand
CTCGGGCAGGGCCAGGTGAGACGCAGGTCACCCCCACCCCTCCTACCTATAGGGACCCTCCCCGCACAGTATTACCCAGTCCTGTTACGGAAAATATTTATCATAATCGAGGGGGGAAAGCCTCGAAAAACATCTGAGAGAGGCATAAAAGTTTAACACGCACACAAAAGAACAGGAAGTAATTATTTCACATCCACCAAATGCATCACCCTCTCCCAGATGGCTTTGCCCATAAAATGCAAATTTCTCCTTTGAAATTGCAAGGGCTTTGAAGGACACCATTTGGTCCCAGAAAAGGCTTGATTGAAAGAACAGACAGAACGAACTCTGGCTCCATAGAAAGCAGCTCTTGTTCTCAGAGAATCAGGCTCCAAGAGAACAGCTCGTGGGGACCTCGGGGTGGCCCGGCGTGAACCCACGGGGAGCAGGAAGCTTCTCCCACCGAGCCTCCAGGAGCCCCCGAATCCCAGGACCGAGCGAAGGAGGACACGGCGGCTAAGGGCTCGAGACTTCCCCGGGGCTACAGAGGCTTCTAGTCTGGCTCCTGCCACGCGGAGATGACGGGGCCTCCAGCGGTCGAGCTGGTATCAGTGGGAACGCAACACGCGCGCCCAGCCAGGCAGCCACACGCGGTCCGATTTAATCCCCACGGCGCGCCCGGGAGGGGGAGCTGCTGGGGGTCCCCGCTTCACAGATGATGAAACGGCCCCAAGGGCCCGAGGAAGGTGGATTCCGGCCTCACGGAGAGGCAGGCCCGGGGAGGCAGGCTTCGTCCGCTCGGTCCCGAGCCCAGGGACTGTGGCTGGTGCGGCTACGCGGCCTCCCGCGGTGGCCGAACTTCCCCAGTGACTCCCTCGGCTTAGGCCCAGCCCGCGCTTGGAACGGGGTGTGAGGGACATTGACAGTCAGGGTTGATTCAGAAGCAGAAACTCGACACGTGGGCAGCTGAGCCCACCACGCACTAGTGTGTGAGTTCGTTCAGGCGGCCATCATAAAGTCCCTCAGACAGGTGGCTTGAACCACAGACACTCACTGTCCCTGGTCCCAGAGGCTGGAGCCCGAGGTATGGGCGGGCGGCTCCCCCAGAGGCCTCTCTCCTGGGTGCGTGGACGCCGTCTCCTCCTATGTCCCCACGTGGTCGTCCCTCTGTGCGTGTCCGTGTCCTGATCTCTGCTTATGAGGACACAGTCACAGGGGACTCGGGCCCACCCCAGTGACCCCGTTTGACCTTAACCGCCTCTTTAAAGCTCATACCTCCACATACAGTCGCATTCGAGGTGCCAGGAGGCAGGACTCTAGCGTATGAATTTTGGGAGGCACAGCTCAGCCCGGGAGCCTGGGTTGGCACAGAGCAGGCAGCACCTCTCCCTCTCCCTCCCGGACACGCGTGTTCCCCAGCGAACACGTGGGCGGGGACGGCCGGGGACGCACAGGGCTTAGGCATCTCTCTCCTTGACGTGGCCCGTTTTCAGGGCCGAGAGGTGGGGTGTGGCTGGCGACTGTGGACAACACTGTCACAGGCACGCGGAGCAGAACCTGCTTCCCCCGCGATTTCATCATGCAGAATTTCAAGCACGCCCCAAAAGTTGAAAGAGCAATGGACATCGATACGCCACGCCACCGGACGACCGCCCGTTTGCGTGTGTCCGGCGTGGCGTGTACACGCGCCCGTGGGCACGTGATCGGCCTTTGGCCAAACCACCGTGATGCTTCCTCCGGGAAGAGTCTCTGGGCTGAAGGACAGGGGGGACCTCCTATGCAGCGTCACCGTCATGGCCAGCTCGGCGTCCACCCGCAAACACCCCCTCGCGCCCACTCCACACTTACGGTCCTCGAAGGCCTCTTCTCCCCACAATGTGCACAATGAACACATATACGTGGCACCACCACCCCAGTCAAGAAACAGAATGTTCCCGTCACCCCAAAAGTACTCCCAGACGCCCTCCTCGGCCTAGCCGACAGCGACCTGATTTCTCTCAACATAAACGACGTCTGTGCGTCGAATGTCACATATGGGAACTCCTGTGTCTGGCTTCTGCTCAGTGTCACGTCTGGGAGAGTCACCCACACTGTTGGAGTCGCTGCTGGGTGGCGCCCGACCCGTTCGCTGCTGGGTGACATTCCACACCGAGTCACCGCTCACCCAGACTCCTGGTTCTTCCCCGTTTTGACTACGATGAATAAGACCGTGCTGAACGTCCCTTAGTGGTCACAGGTGTCCGTTTTCCCCGGCTGACCCCCAGGCGTGCGGGGGCTGGGGGACGGCCGTGCACACGGACGGGGTCGGAAGTTGCTTTCTTTGCCCAGTAGGGTGCCCTTGACCGCCCCCCCCCCGGGGAAAGCAAGAGAACCCCTGTCCCCACACATCACACCGACGCTGGGGCCGCCCGTCGTTTTTAAAGCTGGCCGTTTTGGTGCGTGTGAAATGGGCAGTTTGAAGCCGCATCTCAAGTCCCCGCCTCCTGTTTGTGACGTCACCCTTGCTTTCTTTTCGGTAAAAAAATAAACTTTCAACGTCTCCAAGGTTTGAAAAAGCAACGAAGCCGAGACTCGGGCCGAGAACTGAAACGGCGACCTCACCGAAGCCACCGCTGCTGAAGCCCAGCTACACCTGCAGCTTCTACGGGGACGAGGACCGTGGGGAAGGGACGGTCACTGCCATGCGTGGACCCAGACTCAGCATTTCTTACCCCAAATTACCAGGGGAGAAAGGCAGTAGCAGTGATCGGTTTAAGAAGGTGGCGATGACACCCATGGCTTTTCCTTTACGTTCACATGAGATGTTTTACTTTTTTCCACGACGCGAAGCAAGTTTATCAAATCCTCTTATAGAGGCTGCAATCATGCCTGTGTGGTGTCATCGAATAATGTGGAAAAAAGTGAGCTAGTTTGGCGTTTATAAGGAATTTTACTGGATCGACTTCTACGAGAAACCCAATAAAGAATTTCATTAAAATCACCGTCATGTGTCACACTGGGGGCAGATTCCTAAGATAGGGACCAAAATTGTCTCATCTCACAAAACAACAGATTATCTGCAGAAACCGCCCTATTCCATGTCAGCTCCCCGGCTGGTGTGGTCCTCACCCTTTATAGTCTCAGGGGACGGAACCGCCCATGCCAAAGCCAAGTCTGGATTCGGTTCTTCCGATCTTCCCTACAAAGAAAAGGGAAACGCAAGCCCCTCTCCTGCCCTGCCCTCCCCCGCCCCCAACCCTCACACCAACCTCCTCTGCTGTTTATAAATAAATTCAGGCTGGGCCGCGTCCTTTAGCGGAAGAAGGCATCCAGCTTATAATTAATCCCGCTGCCCCAGGGGAAACCTATTACATAAAGAGATGTCCCTCCCCGCCTCCCTCCCTCCCTTTGTCCAGACACGCTGTCATTACAGCTTCGACCGCCCGGGGAACTTGCCGAATACCCAGCGGATTCCTTCTGCTAAGATGTACTCGGTGTGTGGGCATTACGCTCAACACGGTTAAACGACATAAAATTGCATCTGACTGCCTTTGGGAATAAGGAAAATCAGAAGACACTGACTTTATTAGGGATGACCTGGGGCGAGTGACTGCAGTTCTCTGTGACCAGCGGGCAAAGTCTGGGAGGCAGGAGAAGGGATGGGGGGAGGGGAGTTTTCCTGATCGAGTGTCTAAGATCGTTGTAAGTAACTTAAAACCACTAAAAACATAAGCCAAGGGCTCAGAGCTTCCCCGTGGGGGTCCGGGGGCTGGAAGGGAGCAGTCTGTGTTTAGGTGCTGGCCGGTTTTAAAATGTGCCCCAGAGCTCACGCCGGCTCGCCTGGGAACAGACCTTTCCTGGGAAAAGGGGATTTCACGCCCTTAGGACCCTGGCGGACTCGCTGGCGGGCCCAGCTCCGCTGTGTTTGTGCTTCGATCGGAACGTTTCATTTCCATTCTGAAATCGCCCCTCCGTCCGGCGACGCGATCGTCATAACCGTCCAGGTAATGCTCGCCTCGCTCCATCCGGGGAACGGCCGGCATCGAGGCGCTATCGTTGGAGCAGCTACGTGAGTGCTCGTTGCATTTAAATTCATCCACGTTCTGATTTGGCGCATTCGCACGGGGGCAGCCGACAGAGGAAGCTTCGGCCGAGCAGGACTGTGGCCGGGGGCTGTGACGGAGAGCTCCGCCCGGCCACAGATACTCTGCAGCCTCTTTTTCCAGGGCTGTGACAAGGCACAAGTGCCTAGCTGCACTCAACGGCCCATTTCCGACCTCAGCCCCGGGGGCTGGCACGGAGCCACGCGAAGTTCCGGTGCCTTCCGCTCGGGTACACACAATCCCCTCGTCACCAAGAGAAAGAGCAACTCCCAGCTTCTGACAGCCTGGCGATCCCTAAGCCCCGGGCAGAGGGAAGCCACCCACGTCCCCTGCCCATCCCGAAGCTGCGGGATGACCCAGAGGAGCACGGAAAACTCGGGCCAGCACAGAAGGCCTTGCAAAGAACCTGCCTGTGTTCCAGGCAGACATGGGGGTGGAGCATACGAACAGCTTTCGACTGTGTGCACGGGGCACCTTCTCCGTGACAGGGCCGTGCACCTTTCAAACACCCCCCATTCTCTGCGGGCTGTGTTTGGCGCCTGGCCGCGCGTGGCGTGGGTCAGGCCGACCGCCCGGCTACTGGCTGGCGACGACCATGCCCCTTTCCGGTGGTTTCTGCGTGTTACTTGCTGGCAGGACCGGCCCGTCCATCCTTGGCCTTGATGTGACGGACCGAAATGCTGATGCCTCCATTTAAACACGGAGCCCGGTCCCTCCGAGACACCTCGGTGTCACTGAAAGCTCAGGTGCGCACGGCCGCTGCTCCGAAATCTGCCAGCACGTGTCACACTCTGTACACGCCCCCCCGACCCCCCGGCAACGACACCCTGGTGCCCGTTTCCGTCCTTTCGGTTACGGCTCGCGGCGCCGCCGGTGGACAGATAACGGGACAGCGATCCGAGTACAGCAGTCAGGCGTGGGATCGGCAGAGCCGCGGGAACGTCGCGGTCACGGGGCCGGGGGCCTTGCCAGGGGGTCCGTAACCTCAGAGCCAGCTCAGACTGGTCCCGTCCCGTTTCTGACAAGGCTCAGAACCCAAGTTCTGAACCCGACCCTGGACACACCAGGCACGGGAGCACTCCGAGCCCCGACCTGCTCCCCGCACGGGACCACGGCTGAGCCGCTCAGCAGCAAAGGGGCCGCTGTCCAGGAAGCCGTGGTGCTGAAACCCCGGAACCTTGCTGGAACCCGGGATCGGGGACCGGATCCCAGCCTGCCTCCCGTCTCCTTGCCGCCGACCTCTCAACAAAAGCCTTTTTCTTTTCTCAGAGGCCGGCCCCACGGCATCGGCTGTGGTGCTGGTCAGGCCGCAGGGCACAGCACCGCAGTCCAACTCCATGACACCACCGCCCCGGCACCCTCAGACCCCCGAGAACACCCAGCACACAGACTCTGGGTCCAAGGGAGAAGGGTGGACGCACAGAAGCCACGCCACACAGGGCTGTCCCCCGCACAGGGCCACCCCCGTCATGCTCACTGTCACTCTCACTGCCACACTCACCGCCACGCTCACCACCACACCCACCGTCACACTCACCATCACGCTCACTGCTGCTGCCTTTGCTGCCACACTCACTGCCAGCTCACCACCACACCAGATCCAGCGACTCACTGCCCGGCTCACTGCCACGCCACCCGATCACGCACTCCTATTTCACTGTCGCACTCATATCGCCACGCACTCGCCACACTCGCCACCACGCCGCGATCTCACCGTCCGGCTCACTGCTGCTGCTCTGCTGCCCGCTCACCACCACCCTAGATCCGGCTCACTGTCTCCTGCTGCGGCTCACCCGCATGCCCGCAGCTCACCCGCCACCCGCAGGTCACTCACTGTCTGCACTCACTGCCACACTCACTGCCACGCTCACTGCCACGCTCTCCGCCACAGTCCCCGCCACAGTCCCCGCCGTGCTCGATGCCACCCTCACACTCTCGCCACGCTCACCACCAGGTGGCATCACCCTCCCTTTCCAGAGCCAGGCGCACTTAGGGAGGCCCACCTACTTTCCGCAGAAAAGGCTTAAAGGATAAGTGGCAATGGCTCCTGTCGCCGGTCTGCCTGAGCCGCCATAACCTAGGTTAGGCGCCTGCCCGCAGACCCTGTGGGACCTTCCTGTGAACTCCGTGGCATAAATGACTCCCTCAGCCGCCCACTGTTCCTCGGGTGGGGGCGGGACAGAGCTGAGAAGGCACTGGCCCCTGGATTGTCAGGCCACGTGTGACGCTCACGGATGCAGCTCTGGGAAGGTCCGAGGACGTGGGCACCACTTGGACAGGCCGATGGGAGCCGGAATAGAAGACCCTCCACATCCACCCCGCTGACACGTCACATGGTCACAGGATGACAGAGGCATGAACCCTAGTGATTACATTACCCCTGACCACCAACCTGGAAGGACCGGAAGTGCTAAGCCCCGTATCAGCTGCACACGAATGCACGCATACACAGACATGCACACACGCACACACTCAGACACACAGACACACACAGATATGCGCACACAGACACACACACACAGAGACAACGCCAGACACACACACACACACGCACACACATACGTGCGCACACTGTCCCTCCCCCGCCAGCTCTCATGCGGTAGCACAGCGAGCCACAGAAATTATTTTCAGAATTCTAATGGAGTATGATTCACTGGAGAGAGGACGGCGATATAATTATCCACCTGTGTATTTAAGTGGCAACAAGGCGCCCCTCCCCGCCATGGCCGGCACCCCTCTGCCATCTGAACAGATGTCACAAAAGCCAGTACGACCACAAGGTCTCTCTCCTCAAAGCCTGCATGTGGCATGCCCGGGTCCAGCAGCCAGGAAAGGCGAGCCGAGACCAACTAGGGCCCAAGGGGAAACTGAGGCACAGCAGGTTCTGGTGCTGTGGACACACAATAAGCAAACACTTCATTTGTAAATCTCCATGGCCCCTGAGGGCCTCCTCACAGGGACTCCCGCATCAGCTCCAAGGACGTGTTGGACAGTGTTCCCCATGAGAGCCACGGCTTTCCTCTCTCTGCAGAGAGGAGCCAATGGGGCCAGTTTCCCGGATGCAATTGTGTCCCGGCATCGCGAGGCCACCACCCGTCCTCGCATCATCTTCCATGCCAGGTACAACCCAGGCGGCTCTGTCCGCCCAGAAGCAATCGAGGAAATTAAGCGCCAAAGGTTGCTGTGCATATTTTAAAAATTATTCATCAAAAGCAATCAGCCAAGTGATGTAACTGAGTTTCCCAAGCTACCGGGAACACGGCTTCGTGGCCGCGTTGGAAGAAGACCTGACTTCTGTCCCCGGGGGCAGTTCACCTGCCGTGTTCCTCAACATCTCTGAGCCTCGGCGGCCTCATCCGTGAACAGGAGCGGCATGAGACCCTCCGTCACAGGCTACCTCGTCACTTTGGTGGGACAGTGCACGCAGAGGAAGCGGCAGCATTGCCGACACACAGCGCTCAGCACAGGACAGCTACCCCGGCACCACGATCAGTTCTGCAAAGCGCTCTCTACAAACAGGGGGAGGGAACGCTTGAAAAATGACCACCGGGGCTCGGCCTCTCCACCCGCGATTTTCAATGAGTGTCAATAAGTTTATGCCCTTAGGGCCACAGGTTATTTAACCTTACTTACTCTCATTCTGTTTTCTGTAAAAAAAAAAAAAAAAAAAATTACCTAAGGAGAAGAGGACAGATGGGAGAGGAGAGAGAAAAATGCTGGATATCTTTGCGTTTACCTGGTTTTATAGATTTGATTTTAGGATGATGCAGGTATTTTACATAATGACTAAAAAATTAAAACATTTCAAAAGCGATCGTTAAAAATCAAAAGCAAAATTAAAGAAATGAACTTAAACACATACACAGCTGGCGGCATAAACAAACAGGGAGAAAGGAGTCAAAACGATTTTCAAACACAGTAATCAAAGATCCCCAACGAGACCCACTGCGATGACCAAGTCTATCTGCAAATGAAACTCTCGAACCGCATCTGCGGTGGAAGCGCGGGCGTTTTCACCGTTGGAGAGCTGTGTGCCTGCGTGGTGGAGTAAACCGGGTGCCGGGGCCGAAGAAGGCCTGAGGCTTTCAGCTCGGTTTGAAAGCAGCCGCGGCTGTAGGACTTAAGTACAAGCCTCGCTGTCCCGAGTTACGTTTGGCAGCATCTCGGTGGCGCGTGGCGTGTGTCACCCTTAAGCTTAGACTCTCGATACCAATTGGCACTGAGAGCAGACGGGCCTTGCCAGGAAAAACGGCCGGTTCCACGCCCGAGACAAGAAATTTGGCAGAGGAGCACGACACGTCTCGTCGCACCAGAAACGGGAAGCTACCAAGGACGACGAGGTCACATCGGAAGGACGAGAACATCCGTGGAATGAGCCTCCGCTGGCCGAGCGTGGATGGGTGAACCGAGAGGCGGCTGAGTGCGTCCGCGAAGGAGAGCGGAACGGAATAAATAAGCAAGCATCGTGCGACGGACGTCTCTTTAACGCCGCAGAGCCCTGCGGGGGCACGAAGACCAGTTATGGAGGACACGGCAGTGACGAGGTGAGCCGGCAGCCTGGAGCTGCTTTTCCCCGGGGCCGGCTGCGCGTTCTGGACTCGGGGCAAGGGCTGGGATTCCGGGGGCTGCTGCGCGCTGGGCGCAGAGAGATTGGTGGGGGTTTTAGGGTTTAAGCGGGGCTGGCGCGCAGTCCCGACGGCAGACCCGAGGGGCCCAAGTCAGGGCCGAAGGGAAGAGTGAGAAATGGAATCAAACACGTTGCTGGTGCCGCTGCCCGCAAGATGAGGGGCGAACTCTGCAGCCATGCGTGGCAGACCACTAAAAAGCGAGCCCCGAGAATCGGCGTGCAGGCCCCACCAGGCTCTCGGGGAGGGCACCTTAGGGCTACCCCACAGAAGAGAGGGGCGCTGGGGTAGAACGAGCCCTCATAACACTGCAACCCGGCCTCAACTCGGTTCGGTCTCCGACCTGATTACCTGAAAAGCCCCACTCTACCCGCCTGGCACGAGAAAGGGTAATAATCCCTTCTGAAAGAAAAGAACTTTATCAGAGTCGCCATAATTCTTTTGAAAATGTGCGCAAGGCCCAGCATCCTGCAAACGACTCTATTCATTCCCAGAGACAGTACCACGGGGTGGAAAGCAAAGGGGAGAGCCAGCCAGCAGAAGCAGACCCACGGGCGATCCAGGCGTCAGCGTGGGCAGCCCAGGGCTTTCAAAATAATTCCTGCCTTTTAGCAAATATAGAGGGAAAAATAAAAGCAAAAATGGCTGAAACGATGGACAGTTTTACCAGAGGATCAGAATGCATGGAAAGGAATCGGTTGTCACCTCCAGACGTGGACATACGGTATCTATAATTAAGGACCTGAGAGGTGGTTTTAGGATCGGATTACAGAGAGGATGCGGAGGAGGAATGTGGAGCATAGGTCAGCGGGAGATGCGCGAGGCACGGGAGGGGCCTGGGAAACGCGGCAGGAAGACACGCGGCGGTGGGAAAGCCCTGGGTGTGCGCGGTTGGGCACGCGGGGGGGGCTGGAGCAGGCGGACTATTTCACACGAAGCCTACACTGATGAAACACGTGAACCCAAAGATTCGAAACGCTGCCTGGATCTCGAGCAGGATGAAAATGGGAAGGACTCCGTCTAGGCACAGAAATGCTGAAAACCAGGTACAAAGGGAAGGTTCCTACAGCAGCCACAGCAGACGAGCAAATGAGCCTTATCTGCAGTTACGCTGACAGATTCTTTTCAGAAGAAACGAGAAGCGTCCGAGGACCAGGGAACAGGAAAAGAGAATAATGGCCAATCTAGAATCTATACCTAATCAATAGACCCTCGGAACAGGCTACGGAGCTGATCGTTTTCAGGAAAACGATTAGCAGAGTCTATCCTCAGCTTGAAATCTGAGAGGGTTTTCTTCTAGCGAAGAAAAGTGATCCCTCCAAAAAAAAAAAAACGCGCATGAAATTCAGGAAGGAACGAAAAGCAAATGAAAATAAATGAGCAAGGGATAAAGAAAATTAAAATGCACGGGTGGCGAATTTCTGAATACGTCACCACAGACAGAGAGAAAGAGGAGAAAGCTGACTTGGTGACAAAAATAAACACGATACAATAAGTTTTTCTAAGGTTTAAGAAACTATAAGCAAAGCTAAAAGAAAGGACAAAGTTTTTGGAGGGGGTATCTGTAACCTACGGTCGTTAGAAGTTACAACGCCTGTTAGCTCATTACCAGCCCACGACATAGAAGCCCGAACCCCAAAACGGGTGAAACCAGCAGGCAACCTTCTTACCGAGGAACCAACGGGGGCCAAATGGGTGGTAAGAACCATCGGATGTCGGGCGGGGGGCGGGGAGAAGTCTGCACTGCGTGGCAGGAGGGGCCGCTTAGAGATGAGGGTCCCTGCGTTCTGGCACAGGGGTTGTGGGTACTGCAGTGGAGGACGTGACAAATGGGGAAGCGGCTTCAGTACACAGGCTGTCACCTGCACCCCTGAGCTCCAGCATCGTTGACTTGAATCCTGACAAGCTTAACTAGGTGGCTCCTCACCCCTTCCAGCCTCTGGCGTCCAGCCTCTGAGACGGCAGACACAGTGTCACTGCCCAGTGACCATTCACTGAGGGCTGCAAGACACAGCGGTGAATCCTGCGTCTGCCCACAGGGAACAGGAGACATGGGGCTGGCTAGTTCTCCGGATGACAATGTCATCGCAGGGAAGGAGTGCCAGGTCTTGGGTGCTACTGTGAAATGTCACTTTCCGAATATGCTACCCTCCCAGCCCTGCTCTGGGACAGGGCAGGGCGAGACCCCTGACCTCATGTCTGAAGCTTTCTATCCATCAGGTGGCTTCAGTGGGCGGCCAAGCCAGAAAGTGACATCCAGGCAGATGTCCCTACAGATGGCTCGTGGCTCTAAGAGGCCACCTTTCCTCGAATGCTGGACATCACCCTCTTTCCTGTTCTTTCTTTCCTCCCCAGTTTGAGCCTTTGTGTGTGACCACCGCGTGCAAGGCCACTGTCCCTTTGGCAAAATGGCACCTGTAACAAGCAGCTCTCGAGTCTGGCTTATGTCTCAACAAAAACTTACCGCTTAGAGGACACGGACAGTGTGGTCCAGGGTTTGTGTTCTCCACCCGGCGCCCGCCCCCCGCCTAGAAGTTTCGCCAGACACCCCCCCGGCCCCGCCGACCGGCTCACAGGAGGACAACCTCTGGCAGGTGGATCTGGCTGTTGCCCTCAGCCTCCTCCCTCCAACTGGTGGGAAAGTACAAAGCCAGCTACACCATGACAATCAGCGATGTGGTGGGAAGGTGCGTGGGGGTTCTCGGCAGGCCTCTATTTATATCCGCATGAATCAGCAGCCTTAAGCTGTCTCTGTGTGTTTAAGAAAGCCATGAATAAATATACGCCCCGATCCCTCGCGGACTTTACGGAGTGCAGGTCTCAGAGGCGTCCTGCGGCCCCTGGACCCCGAGCGGAGGAACACGTGCACTTTGTGGAAGGCCGCCCAGCAGAGGGCAGAAACCCTTTTAACGCCCGTGGCTGCGGTGCCCGGTGGCTGCGGTGCCCGGTGGCTGGCGTGACACCAGGAACTCTTCCCCGAGCAGCTTCGTAAACAAACAGCAGCACGGTCACGAAAGCGTCCCTCGTCCCGTCCACTTCCTGTGACCACGTACCCGCCATCGACAGCGAGAGGAAGTCTGGAGATGAGCCGGGCGGAGGGTGGACACTTAACGCCCGGCAGAGAGGACACCGGGGTGCGTGGGTCCCGCGTCAGAGCCTCGCGCCCGCGTCGGGGCTTAAACGCCAACGCGGGCCCAGCGGCGTGACCAGCGGGGAGGGGAGCTGGGCCTCGCAGGGGGGCTGCTGGACGTGATGGGAACACGCACGTGGCGTCCCCTGCCCGCTCTGCGGTGCGCACGCCGTGCCGGCCTCTCGCCATCCGGTTGGCTCTCGTTCTGCACGGTCGCTCTGTCTCCAAGGTCGCTGCGAACACCGACTTAGGGGACAGTGAGCGGTGTTCCCTGGGAAGACCAGGGTTGGCCTCCCGTGAGCGCGCGGTCACACTGTCACCCACCGACAGTTGCACGGCCAGGCTTCGCATGAAGACGCCTTACTCAGCACTTAGCGTTGGTTCATCGACACCGACCGCGCGGCCATCGGCGCTGTGCCCCAGGCCGGATGAACCGTCTCTTGCACACGTGTCCCCACAGGGCACGTCACGGCCTTCCCACGCTGAGGACACTAGCCGGCATGTTGGCGCTGGCCGGGGGATACCGTTTTAAGCAGCAGACTCACCAACAAAAAGCATGAACATGTGGAAAACTCTGCACATTTTTATTTGGGGTTACGAGTGCGTTTTACCGAGCAGGTGAACTCGCAAATACAGAATCTGCGGACGACGAGATGGCCGCACGGAGGCGTCCACGGTCCCTTGGTCAGGCCCCTTCTCGTGCAAGGAGGCCGCCGATCCTCGCCTCCCCCATGACTCATAGTCCCCCTTCTGCCACCTGGTGGGGTCCTCCCCGCTGCTGGAGGCAGAGAGGTGACCGCCGGGGAGCAGCGTCTGCTGTACTGCGGGGTGGGGCGGACGCCAGGCGGGCGCGGCTCACACGCTCCTTAAGGCATCTCAATATGTTAGCTCCTTTGTTTAAAAAAACAAGGGTCCCCAGTAAGAAACAGACTCAGGAGAAACACATGGAGACAGGAGAGTCTTTGTATCTATTTTATAAACAGTAATCCTTCCTTCCCGAAGTGTTGCGAATGAGACTCCCCGAGCCCGGCTCTGAATCCCAGTTAGACAGTGACGAGGAGGCCGAAAGAGCTCGCGGTTAAATTCTGCGTTTACGCCGTCCCTCGGGCCGTGTGCCCTGGGTCACCCCTCGGCCTGGGGTGACCGGCTCAGGAGCCGTCAGCGGGGGGAGGGTGTGGGCTCGTCTGGTGGGACGGACGCATTCGGGCCGAGGCGGGAGTGACGGCGCCAGCAGGGGAGGGGGCGCGAGGAAGGAACCGACGGCCGGCCAGCCCGGGACGCGACAAGTTCCCCGTCGCTGAAGGGGTGCGAGCAGCGGAGGGCGCGATCTCGCGGATGTGCTAACTGCCACTAAGACCCGGGCGGCGTCCAGGTGGCCTCTGAGACCCCGTGACACCACGAAGCACACGGCTGGGACGCAGGTGAGCGGGGGGCGTCCCCGCAGAACCCTGTTCCCAGATTCACAGCCCGTAGTCCGTCGGAGGGACCGTGGCCCTGTCCCCTTCCGCCCTTGCGTGCCAAAGACGCGTAAAAGGAAAGGCCTGTCTGTCTGCAGGAAGCACGAGGCCACAGGTCTGCGACCGCGGGCTGAGCCGTGGGAAGCCTGATCCCACGAAGGTGCCTGGGCCTGGGCCTGGGGCTCGTGCGGGGGCTGGAGGGGGAGGCAGAGTGGGGCTGCCAACGCACCTCGTCGGTCACCCCCTGGGGACCGATGCTGCAGGGTTCTATCTGGGACACAAGAAGGCATCCCGGGGCCTCAGGACGGAAAGCGAGGGCCTTTGTTCCAAGCCAATTCCTGTGGGAAGAAGACGAGGTGGGGGCCGGGGGCTTCCCTGAGGCCGGAGCCAGCTCCTCGCAAAGCACCGTGGGGCAGAATGGGGACCGAGGGAGGAGAAAGTCCTGGGTACGGCATAAGGGGTCATCACCCGAGGTGGACGGTGCTCCAGGTAGGATTCAGCCCATGACCCTGATTCTACATGGCAGCAGGTCCACCTCCAACGGCCACGCGGCCTGTGCTGGAGAAGTGAGTGTGAAAGACGCCCACACTGACCAATGGTGCGGGTGGCCCCAAAGTGACCCCCGCACCCCGGGGGCGGGGCTGGCAGAAGCGGGAAGCACAGCGGTTCTCCGAGGGGGACACGGGCCTGCAGATGCTCACGGGCACGACGTGCAAGCGGCTCAGAGGGAGCCGCGGCCGCAGCAGACAAGGAGGACCCCAGGGCCGGGCCACGTGTCCGAGGGCTTGGCCACGTCACCCTGCGGGGCCATGTGTCCAAGGGCTTGGCCGCGTCACCCCGCGGGGCCGCGTGTCTGAGGGCTTGGTGGCGCTTGAATCATCTCTGGTGTGACTTCCAGCATTGGCGCCTGTGGCCACCACACCTTCGCCTGCATCATAGCAAGGAGGAGGCCATGGACGGAGCAGGACGTCCAGGCTTGAACACGAACCCCTCCCCAGAAGAGTACTAGGCGTTTCGGGGTGGGGGGTCCTCGTCTTGACAGGGGAATGGCGATGCGCTTGCTGAGAGGGTTCGGTGCCCAGTGCACAAGTATGAGTCACAAATCGTCACAAATGCCGTGGTTTGTTACCTTACAGTTCCGGAAGTCAGAAGTCCTAAAATCCAGGTGTCATCAATGCTGGTCCCCTCCGGAGGCTCCTGGGGACAACTGGCGCCCTGGCCTTTTCCAGCTTCTCGAGTGGCCTGCATTCCTGGGCTCGCGGCCCCTCCTCCATCCACGAGGCCAGCTCCGCTGCATCCTCAGATCACTTCTCTCTGATCTCTGTCACCGTGTCACCATCTCTCACTTGGCCCTTCCTGCCTCCTTTAAGTCCTCTTACAATGACACGGGTCGACTCGGACAATCTACGCGGTCTCTGCCACAACTACCCAACGCCACTGTGGCAGCGGGTCGGCAACCACGGAGCATATGTAAACACACGGGGCGGTGGTGTTCCAATAAAACTTTATTTATAAAGGTAAGGCGACGGGCCAAATGCGGTCTTAGTCTGCCAGCCTCTGCGTGTCCTGGGTTGCAGTCATTGACCACCCCGCCCCCGTATGAGGCTCAGACAGCCCTGCCACCGCCCTGTGACTATAGGGCCTCCCGTGCGAGGAGGCGCATCCTTCCCTACTCGGCTCCCTCTGCCCAGATCCTGGAACAGAGACGAAATTGGGGTGGAGCCTTTAGGCATCATCACCAGGTGGTCGGGAGCCACTGAAAACGTGGGGATGTTCGTTACCACACGCAGCCTCGTCCAAGCTGACGGGTGCAGACAAGCAGTGCTACCCAGCACCCCCTGCTGCTCGTTTTCACGCTCTCCCGGCTCTTCCCTGCTCAGCCCACCTGGCCAGCGCAGGACGCCGAGACTAAGCCACGCCCGAGTTCCCGACAGGACAGGGACGAGGCCGCTGGGCCCGGAGACGGGCCTTGCAAACCTCAGCACATTCCGTGACAGCGAGAAAGCAGAGACAACCCACCGAGGGAGGCACGGACCCAGCGTGGTCCCTCCACACGACGGGGTCTGCGAATCCGAAGCGCAGACACGCGCCACAGCCGGGGGCCCTCGGAAACCCGGCGAGCGGCACGAGCCAGACGCAGAAGGCCACCAGGGCCAGACGCAGAAGGCCACCAGGGCCAGACACAGAAGGCCACCAGGGTGCAAGGCCCCCGAGCCGGGGCGTCCCGAGTAAGAAAATCCACCGGACCAGCACGAAAAGCAGGTGGGCGGCCGCCAGGGCGGCTGGGCAGGGGCTCGGGAGCGTTTGTTTTGGGTGACAGAGCGTTCCCAACACTGACGGAGGCGGTGGCTCCATGCGCCCGGGGACACGCTAAAAGCCCCGAGCGGCACGCGCGCGAGTGCCCTGCACAGCCCGCGGGTCACGTCCCCGCGAAGCTGCTGTCAGGGAAGAGGACGCACAGAGCCCTGTGAGTCCAGGGCCAAGGGCAGCGTGCTCATCCCTGCCACCGCGGCTCCATGCGAACCCCCGCCCACAGACACCGATCCTTTCTCCAAAGGGGAAATCGTCCCGGAGACGCTTTTTAAAAAAGAATGGAAAGCCCCCTTCGTTTTCGAGCCTGCGGAAACTCTTGAAGTTAACATAACAAATATCATTTCAAAAAAAAACAGCTCCGAAAGAGTCTCCAGATGCAACGTTTATTCCCTATTCCCGTAAGCCCGCTGTAAACTTCTTAAAATGACCAGAGTCTCTGTGACACCATGTCTTCCACCGGAAACGTCTTGTTCAAGCTGAAAGGGTGACGTGCTTGGGAAGAAAGGGAACATGTTGGGGACATCTCATTCTGGACAAAAGCGCCGGTCCTGCCCTGGCCGCGGAGGGCTGACGATGCACGCTCGCACCCCCGACAGGAGCCTCGAAAAACGGTAACTGCCAGGTGCACCCACTCTCCCCTTAAACCCCGGCCTACGCAAAGCCAGGCCTCGCCTGGGACGCTCCAGAAATGGGCCTTTGAACCCGATCAGCAGCAGAAGCAACGAGGCTCTGTGGGTCCCGGCCGGTGGGGTGGGGGACAGCGGATACACGGAAACGGGCCGCGGGCCCCACGTCGCCAGCTGTGGGCCGATTCCCAGGGAGCCAGCTCTGTTTTCCACCGTTTACAGTCACTTTTCCAAGCCGGGCTGCTGGGCCGCCCCTCCCCAGCACAGGAGCAGGCACCACTCCCAGCCCCCCGCCCCGTGAAGGCCCGGTTTTCTGTTATTCAGAGCAAAGCCGAGGTCGCAGGCAGCTGAGACCCCACGCGGGGTCCACCACCTGAAGGGGTGGGGTCTCCTGGCCACCCCCCCGCTCAGGTGCACACCCTGCTTACTGCATGGTCCTGGGGGTTGCCACGGAAACAAAACTGTTTAAAAACACACAGTGCACCACCTGACGCCCGCCAGCACGGCGACCCCCAGCAGCACAGAACCAAAAGCGGGGTGGGCGGGGGCCGCGGGACCCTCGTGCCCTGCGGGCGGGCAGACAAATTGGTGCCGCTGCTGCGGAAACAGGGCGGGGGTCCTCGAGACGCGGAACCCACGATTACGGATGGTCCGGCAACCCCACGTCCGGGGACACGGCCAAAATAATGGAAAGCGGGGGCTCGCGCAGATGTGTGCGCCACGTTCACGGCGGCGTCGGTCACAGAGCCCGAGGACGGAAGCGGCCCGAGTGTCCACGGACCCAACACGCGGTCCGTGCAGAGTGCGGGACACGATTCGGCCTTGGAAAGGAGGGAAGCGCCGACGCCTGCTGCCACGTGGACACACCCTGAGGACATTATTATGCCGAGGGAAATGAGCCAGACACAGAAGGACAAACGCGGTGTGTCCCACTCACATGGGGACCCAGAGGAGACAGAGTCCCAGAGACAGGAAGTCGCAGGTGGGGCCGGGGCTGGGGGAGGGGGCGGGGAGCGAGGTGTCCTGAGGACAGAGTGATGGCTGGGAGGATGGAAAGCCCCGGAGATGGTGGTGGCGACGGCTGCACAGCCGTGTGACGGCGCCCAGTGCTGCCGAGCCCTGTGCTGAAAATGGCAAGGGTGGATTTCACCACGGCGGAAAAATCTCTGCACTTCTAAATCCTCTTGAAAAGCAGGAAGTAAAAAAAGCAAACATAACAAAACGATGACAAACACAGTGCACATTATAACCGGGTGTTCGCCTCTTACTGCAAATCCGGGACCCGGCCTGGCCATCATGCCACGTGTGACAGGGGCCCCGGGCCCAGCACCTTCGCGTCCCGGACCTCAGACACGCGGCTCACCCCGCCCACTGTTCCTCAGCTTTCAGACGCCAGGTGATGTGCTGCTGCCAGGGAAGCCTGCTGGCTCCCAGGCTAAGTGACCCGCACGGATCCTCTGCTGGCATTTACCGTCTCTGTGACAACCGCGTTTCGTCCCCTACGAGACACCGCCACCTGCACGAGGCTGAGTTCCAGGTGCCCAGCGGCAGCAAAGAGGCTGCCGAAAACCTTTTGAGTAGCCCCGATGACGACACGCGAGGTGGCTGAGACCCGTCACGTAACCAAGCGCTCGGCCCTGTGAACCTTCCGGCGGAGGCCCTGGAATGCTCAGCGAGAGCGGGGAGCTTGTCATCGCAGGTGTCCCGTGCTCGGGACTCACAGACACACAGAACGCTTTCGAGAAGTGTTAGCAGAGTGCGAGGAATGAACCTGGAATTCTAGACAACTGTTGGGACCAGCGGGCCATGTGGCAGAACCCTCACAGGTGCGCTGCTCCGGTAAAGGGCCATGTCCATAGCAGGAAGACTCTCAAAGTGGGGGACACGCCAGGAAGTCCACTCGGCGGAGGCAGGGGCTGAGAGGTCACCTGGGCTTTCCAGAGCACCTGCCAGCTCCAGAGAACCCGGAGCAGTGTAGGGGACAGAAGGCCTCCCCAGTCACGGGCCGAGCCAGTTCATACAGTGATTCGTCCTTAACGAGGGGTCCCCGAGACGGCAGAACCGTCACTACTTAACCGAGGAGTCACCTGAGTCTCAGACAGGAGAGGTTCCCAAGGAGACGAGCTGGTCCAACTGACAAGGGCCAGTCATTTTAACAAGTGGACTAAACTTCTGGAACGTTCCTTTCTCAGGTCCCTGCATCTTGCCAGGAGCAGAGGTATAAAAGGAAAGTGGTCAACGTGGGTCACGTGATCTTTCCAGCCCTAAAATCCACAGCACAGCGGATTCTACCGTCTGGACACGAGGTCCTCCCCGGACCTGGGCTGCTAACTTAACATCTCCATCGTTGGTTTCGTCGATAAGCACACCTACTGTGTGCCGGGCCCAGGGCCGGGCACGTGTCTTTGACGAAGAGATGACCAAAACCAGGTCCTGCCCTAAGAGTCGCTTTTCCAAGACACGGAAGCCGTCGGGAGAAGGAGCTCGCGGATGCTCTTAGGACCCCGCGGATGCTCTTAGGACCCCGCTCGGCCAGGAACCCTTGTTTCTCCGTGATCCACCGGGCACCTCACGCTGGACCCCGGACTGGGACTCGCTCCGGATCGAACGTGGATTTGGAGGCGTCCACCGCAGATGACTTGGGGTTTGCTTCCGATCTTGCACCCCGACCCCAGCAGCACTGGCCGGACCATGAGGGGCCCCACTCCTGGGCGTCAGCACTGCAGTCAACGCTGAATCCTTTCTGCCGTGCGTGCCAGGCTCCTCCTCCTCCACCCTCCTCTGCCTCCTCCACTCTTCCTCCCTCCTCCCTCCCCTCCTCCCTCCCCTGCTCCCTCCTCTTCCTCCCTCCCTCCCCTCCTCTTCCTCTCCCTCCCTCCCCTTCCTCCCTCTCCCCCGGCATCCAGGCATGCACAGAAGAAAGGCCAGCGAGTAGGTGGCTACAAGCCAGGAAGAGAGCCTTCACCAGAAGCTAAATTTGCTGGCACCTTGACCTTAGACTTCCAGCCCCCGGGACAGTGAGAAATAAATGTCTGCGGTCTGAACGGCCCCATCTGTGGCCTTCTGCTCCAGGAGCCAGAGCTGGCCGACGGTCACCACCCCCATCACCGTCACTGTTCAAGACACACCCAGGTAATCTTGTAAGCGCTTTCCCTCATCCCTCCTCCGCCTTCAAAAGCCGCCTCTGCCTCCGATTCTCAGGCCTGAGCAGGCATCAGCATTTCCGGGAGGCTTATGAGAAGGGAGCACCGGCCCTGCCCCCAGGGCTTCCGGCTCGGTGGTACCGGGCCGAGCGGAGAGTCTGCATCCTCTCAAGCCCCTAACCTCGCTGATGCTGCTGACTCGGCCTCGAGGCTAAATCATTAAGCAGACGCTTGGCCAGACAAAGCCCGTCACACACGCCGAGATTTCTTAGACAGGCCCACGTTCAAACGGCATCCACGTCCGCAGGCGAACATGCTGATCCCCCCAACGATGCAGCCAGCCGTCCCTCCCCCTCACCGACGCGAGCGCTTCGTCCGCCACGATGCGAACTCTGAATGAAGGTGAGAGGAGGGGGCATCGTAGAGGCAGGGGTCCGCAGGCAGAATTAAACCTCTGGTTCATCGTCAGACACGGCGAGGGGGGAGCTCGAGGAAGGAGCCAGCGCCCGGCGTGCAGCCGCGCCTGTCCTGGGAGCGCAGAGCGAGTGGCCGGCTCGATCCTGCCCGCCGCAGAGGCGCATGCGCAGGCCGCGAAGTCCCATCGTTCGAGAGTGTTTCACATCGTTGTCTTCCAGAACCATCGGTGGCACAGGGTTGATTGTCATCAGAAAAATAGAGGCTGGTGGCCCTGGGTTTGAGCAGTTGAGGTTCAGCTGCGAGGGGGGTGTCCTGAGCATCCTGTTAGACTTCCGCAAGAAGGGGTGTCCCCAGCCCTGTGCTGACGGCACGTGGTGTCCTGGACACCAGGCATGCTCGTGTCCCTGGAGCGCCGCGTGGCAGATACGAGCAGTGCCTCCTAGGGAGTCGCTGACCGTGAACCCAAGGGTGCTGGCTGCTGACTCCAGGCTAACTAAGCAACATTCTGATTTGAAAAAGGAACTAAAGAAATATATTACCTAACGGCCAGAAAAAAAACCTTTACACCAAGACCAGCCACCCACGGCTAAGCCTGAAGCAGGAGGAGCGGTCCCACCATGCAGCGGGAGGGCCCCGGGCTCTGCGGTCACGCTGGGAAGAGGGGGTCCCGGACAGCGACGGACGTCTTCGCGGACCCACCCGCAAAGCGGGAGCTCAGGCCCCGATCCGTTCTGTGTTAAACACCCACAAGCCACGAGGCTCAGGATGGCAGCCCCGGCCCCGGGCGGCGAGGGGCCGAGCAAGCTTCTCATCGCGGGGCCTGGTTTTAGGCTGAACTGGTTCACTCTCAAGACATCGAGCCCACACGGAAGATATAATTATAATATGTAAAATAATAAACTGTATAAGTTAAAAGCGTCTAAAAAGAGGGTCAGCAAACATCCGTGGAAGCCGGTTCGAACACTTCCTTCGGCTCAGTAGGACGTGACAGTTACTCCCAAACACGAGTCACGGTGTGAATCTAGTCCAAACGGAGAATCTGGCCGTGTTCAGGAACCAGGACGCAGGTCTGCAACTTACAGCACCGAGCTAAAATGTTACTTCCACCCCAAACCCTCGGGGCAGCTGCATCGGAATTATGCGAGCCCCACATCTGGACAGTGGGATATGACTCGGCCACCCGAACCGAGGACACACTGACACGCGCGGACACGGAGAAGCCTCGGAAATGTTACGCTCAGGGAAAGCAGCCAGACACGAAAGCCCACACGTCCTGTGGTTCCGTTTATACGACACGCTCGGAACGGGCTAATCCAGAGAGACGAGGCCAGTGAGCGGCCTTCGGGGGCTGGGGAGGGGGGACAGGGAGTGGCTGCTTAGCGCATGGGGTTGCCGGATTGTCGTTAGGGGCGATTCCAAGGCCCTTAAGTGCACAGCAGTGATGCCAGCCCCTCATCAACGTACCTACGGCCACTGAGCTGTGCCCTCTGAAGGGCCGAAAACGGTAAATTAGAACCATGGACCGTGCGTCCACCCTGGGACACCACGGCCAGTGGCTCGCCCTGCACTCCGGGACAGCAAACCCAGCCCGGGCGCCCGATGGGCGACAAGCCACCCTCCTACCCCCCGTGAGAGTCTTACGAAGCTCTCCCCGTTGAAAGGAGCCAGCAGTTCCCAGCAGCCACAAGATGAAGACACCCCCGCCCTGCGGCGTCCCTGACACCCCACCCCTCCCCAAGGAGCCGCTGCCTCATCACGCCCTTCGGTCTGACAAGAAGGGGCCACTGCGAGCGGGACCGGAACATGCCAGCGGCTCCAGCACTAGGAGACACGACGTCTCCAGCAGCACGTGTGCCCGGAGCATGGGGGACGCGCCTGCCCGGCCCCCCGCACGCCGGCGTCGCACGCCCCCCTGTACCTGAAACGGCGTCTGGCTGTTGTAGTTCTTCAGCTCCTTGTCCCCGCCTCGAAACAGCAGCACCCGGGCGCAGCTGTCCTGCACGGTGGAGAGAAGACAGGGGTCTGTTGGTGGCACGTCGGGCACTGACCTTCTCCCAGGGGGCAGGCTCCGGCTCATGGGCGCGCGGAGGGGTGCGTGGGCAAAGTCGGAAGGGAGGAGGGCGTCTTCCCTTCGTCGGGGCGGGGCCGGGATCGGGGTGACCACCTGGGTCCCCGCGATGCTCCCGGCTGAAGCTCAGCGGCCGCGAACACTCTGAACGACTCGGCCCCGCGCCGAACACGTCCACGTCTAACGCTGGTCTCCCGTCTCGCGCATGCGCATAAAATACATCGCGCGTGAAACACCGTTAAGGGAAGTCCCAAGAGAGGGGAAGGAGGACGGGGAGACGGCGGTACGTGCGCTCCCGTGAGAAGAGAGAGCGGAAACGCCTTCTAGAACATTCTTCACGCAGGAAGTTGTAGGAAAAATCAAGGTGGATCGATAAAAACTGACAAGAAACACCTCCAAGATGTTTTAAGTAGAGAACGCGAGTCTCGAAACAATCATATGGTTTAATTTCGCTTCTGGTTTACTGCAGAAGCGCAAAGACCCGGTCCGGAAGGGTGGGCCCCTTAACGAGTTTGCTTCCCCACGAAGAAGAAAGGATTAGGGAGCCAAAAGGAGGGATCCTTCCATCTTAGTAGCCTCTATACTTATATTTTTGAATGTTTTCCAAAGGCAGGCAATGTTCACTTCTCGTGTATTCCTGTCCATTTGCTGAGCATCTATCTGCCCGTGGGGCCGACAGAAAACTTCCCGCCAGCCCTTCTGAAACCGCTAATGAGGAGCTGGAGACATTTATGATGAAGTGACCGGCGGTAGCACGTGCGTGCACAATCCATGATCGCAAGAACACGTTTGCCACTGAAAGGCAGCCGGGCTGTTTAGAATAGGGAAATTATGTTTTTCCAGGAGAACTTCAATGACCAAGTGCCCGCTGGTGTTTGTGCCTTACGGCTGCCACGGGCCAGGCGCCTGCCCCACAGGACCCCGTGCCCATGGCCCCCAGTGCAAGTCGCAGCCAGACCCCCACACTGGGCCCATCTCGGCCTTCCCACCTTTTCCTAGAGTGGAGGTGATGGGCACGGCCACCCAGGGTAGACACTTGATAAGGAGCCGCTCAGGGTTTCCCACCCAGAAAACTGCTTAGAGGGACAGGCTTGTGTCCCCGCTCCAGACCAGAAGGGGACCTGCTGTCCTGAGGGAGGCCGAGGCCGAGGCCAAGGCAGGCGCCCAGGGCACAGGTTATGGGACCTGGGAGAACAGTGGATTTAAGACAAAAAGCTGGACGGGAGGAAGCCCAGGGCTGGGGGTGCCGGAGACGGACACGCTCTAACCCTGACTGCGTGTGGAAGGACTAGAAAGCATTCGATTGTGCAGTTTAGACTCGAACCCACAGAACCGTGCGGTGTGTGAATTACATCGGCCTCGGTAAAGGCATTACATGTTAGAAGGGGGGGACCGGGGCAGAGACAGAGTGACAGGGTGACAGAGAGCGGGCCACGCTGGCAGGTCTCCCTTCCATGGCTACGACCCCAGCCCAAGAGCCCAGCTGGGGCTGCCCCGATCCCCCGTCCTGGTCGGGGTCCCCAGGGACCGCCACCTCGTGACCATGGCGCTAAGGAAAGAGCCGCCCGTGAGCAGAGCAGACAGAGGCCGAGCACGGGGACCTCTGCTCTCTGAGCTGCAGTCAGGGCGGGGGTCCGAGTCCCCGAGACAGACTGGCGGGCACCGCACTCCCCGCTGTCGGGGAGCTGGGCCTCAGCGGCCCCTCGGGGCTGACTCGGGTCACCGTGTGTAAAGTCCCCCGGGCGCTTCGCAGGCACACGGCGAGGCCGGGTCTGAGGCCGGGACGGAGGCCGCCCTCCATAAACCGCTGTGGGGTGAAGCGGGGGCTGCCCCGGGGGAGGGGAGAGGACTTCGGAGCCGTGGGACCCGGGAGGCAGAGAGGGCCACCTCCGCAGGGCGGCACGAGGGTCAGGGAGAGAGAGGCTGGGCCAGAAGTGGCACACGAGAGAAACGGGCCGCGAGCCTGTGTTGGAAACGGGGCTGCGGGTGTGTGAAATCGTGACACAGACGTGGGGTGGCACGCCCCGGGGCGCGGAGCAGGGGCCGCGGGCACGCCGGGGCCGCCGCCTGCCCGGCCCGCCTCTGCCCGTGAGCCGCGTTGGCGGGATGCTTCGAGGCCCTAGACGCAGAACTGAGCTCGGCAAATGCGTCCTTCACATTCGGGGCACGACGACACTCGGTTTGTTTTCTAAGAGAAGGACCCGGCCTTCGTTCACATGGCGACCGAGGCCCGGAAACCCAGTCTGACCGTCACACGCCTAGGTCAGAGGCAGGTGCCGGTCCCCTCTGGGTCTTGTCGTTGTGTAAGACTCTGGAACTATAGCCCACGGGCCAGATCCCGCCCAGCCGGTTGTGTAAATAAAGTTTTATCAGGACTCTGGCCCTTGAGCTTCCCGTCCTGCCCCAGCCCCCTCACCTCGGCCCCTCGGCCTCAGCTCGCAAAGGCCACCCCGGCATCTTCCCTCTTCCTTTGCATGACGCCTACTTGGGTCCTGTTACTTACAACCCAAAATCAATGAATCGAATCAGCTCGGACAGCGTCATGCCCAGGGAGGAGAAGCCTGTGGCGAAGACAGAGGAGACGGTGTCGTCTGAGAGGCCTCGGGCATCTGACAGGGCTCGGGCGTCTGACGGGGCTCGGGCGTCTGACAGGGCTCGGGCAGAGGGAACGCGGGGCTCCAGGGCGGGAGGGACCTCGGCAGGCCACCCTGGGGCGTGCAGGAGCACAGCCGGGAGAAGAGAGTGTGAGCCCCTTGGGGCAGCAGCAGTGCGTCCCCACCAGGGGCTCAGGGGACGTGACATCCACCCCAGGGCTCTCATCCCGAACCGCATTTTCACTGGGCCCTAAGTGCGCCCTGGCCCTGAGAAATGGTTGGGTGGGTGCCCAGGAAGGACCAGCCAGCTGACCACCACCGGCCGGCTAGGGACAGCCAGGCCAG
The DNA here is from genome assembly GCF_902729225.1 of Pteropus medius. Lineage (NCBI taxonomy): Eukaryota > Metazoa > Chordata > Mammalia > Chiroptera > Pteropodidae > Pteropus > Pteropus medius. The sequence continues at coordinate 2,184,588 of NW_024350923.1, read as the reverse complement.
CCAGAAGCCAGGACGCAAGAGCCCTGCAGGGCGGGGCCCAGACCCAACTGCGGCTCCTTGTAAAAGCTCCAAATCGCCCGAGGAGCACTTTCTCTGAAAATTCCCTTATTAAAGTACATTTATTTCCTCTAAAGGCAAGAATAAATCCTCGCCGGGCACTGCAATTCACAGGTGGAGCCCAGACAGGATGCCAGAAAAATCTTTCACTCGCCCACAAAGGAATTACTCTGAGTCAATATTAGCCAACCCCCGAGACACACGATCCATCACGCTAATGTCTGCCAGAGAGCCCCACGAGATCGTGTTCCAGACAGCTACTTCGAAATTAAAGTGGTTCACCCGGCTTAATAACAATTAGACCTCCTGTGCGTGTGTGTGAGTGCGTGTATACGTGTGTGCTTGCGCGTGTGTGCAAGTATATGTGTGCATGTGTGCATCTGTGTTGTGCACACGTGTCCATGTGGGGGGTATGTGCATGCCCGTGTTTGCGAGTTGTGTGCGTACGTTTGTGCAGTTCACACGTGTGTCCGTGTGTGTGGGTGTTGCGTGCCTGTGTTTGTGCTGTGCACACGCATCTGTGCTCTGCAGTTCAGCAAACGGACCTGCCTGTCCCCCTGACTTGCCCCCACGGCTTCCCTGCTGGGGTCACAGGAGGCCCATTTCACAGACGAGGAAGCGGAGTCCCCGAAAGGGTTAAGTGAGAAACCGCGGCTTCAGAAAGGGGGTAGGGGACAGCTGTGCCTGGGGGCTGCTCGTGGGAGCCTCGCTGCCCGGCTGCCCGGGCCCCTCCGCAGAGCGCCTTCCACAATGCACTGAGCCGCGTCTGCATCCTTTTAAGGAAGCCACTCGGGCATAGAAGTAAAAGCGATACTCATTTGTGAGAGTTTTTTTTGAGTATCGAAGCACAGGGATACCATTTCATTGTCAATTATCATCTTGGAGTGACTTTCAGGAGACTGTTCCCTTATTGAAAGTACGCTCCTCTGGTCCCCAGGCCGGGCCAGGGCACACCGTCCCTCTGGGCCACCACCCCCTGCAGGTGCCCAGGCCTCGTCGTTTGCGTTTTATACGGAAGACACACAGCCAGAGCGCGTGTTCATTCATGAACGCATCGGCCGACCCGGGTACCGCCCTAGCCCCTGGGGACACAGAGTGCCACGCAAACCATAAAGGAGGGTCACGTGACGAAGAGTGAGCGCAGGTGGTCAAGGCAAGCCTCCGTGGGAGGTGACCCTGGCCACCAAAAATGAGCCCTGTGACACGGGGACTGTCCCCCAGCAGAGGGAGCGGGTGCGAAGGCCCCACTTCGGGGCTGCAGGGCACCTGGGCGACATGGGCAGGAGACGAGCTGGGGGGTGGGGGGCAAGGGCCTCTGGGTTCACATGAAGGGACGTCCCGTTACAGGGGACACAAACTGATCTGCTGTTCGGCAGGAAGTGGATTAGAGGAAGAACAACCAGAAGCAGGGAGACCCCGGGGCAGCGAGGGCCACCGTCCCGGGGAAGATGCCCGTGGCCTGGGCAAGGGTGGCAGCGGTGGAGGGGACAGAGGGAGACGCCAGGACCCGGGATCGAAGGGGTCGTGAGGGCCGGGAGGGTGGCCCAGGTGCCACTCTGGAGCCACGGGAAGGCCCTCTCTGCACCGTGGGGAGGGGCCACCAAGCAGCCCCCACGGGGGGCGGGAGCAGGCTCAGGTGTCACCACCGAAGCTCAGAGGGGAGGCCCGTCCACACTTGCTGAGGGCCGCCTAGAGCATTATGTTTCTAGAACATACCGAAGGACACACGCCGGCCTGAGGTCACTGCAGGGGACTACGTGGACGACAGGAGTATGCGGCACGGACACCAAGAGAAGAGGCCGCCGAGAGGCTGACCGGGTGGGGACAGACGCTGGTCAGCGGTGTGCCCAAAGTCCCCCCGTCAGCGTCGCAGCCAGAATTTTAATTCCGATTCCAAGTCCCACCGTGTGCTTTCATTTCCACGGCACTGAGGTGGCCGTCACTTAAATGTCACGGACGCGAATGACTAAATACTCCGAAGTAGGAGTCAGGAACTCGTCCGCAGTTTAAATCGTCCTTTGGAACGAGCCCGTCTGGGTAGACGGGACTCTAGGACACGCTGAGGTGCATGAGATTAGTAAAATGGTAAAGTGTGGAGCTGAGACATCAATGTCCCCAGTGTGTGTGTGTGTGGGGGGGGGGGGGGACCTGGCCTGTGGACCGACCCTCCCCTTGAAACGCTGCTCCACAAAGACCACAGCTCACACAGGTCGGGCCCACAGGGCCTCTGCCCGACTCGTGCCCTGCGGGTCCTGTCTCCAGCCGCAGTGAGGGGTTACAGCTGTGTCCCCAAAACCTGGGAGAGCAACAGAGGGCAGGTCGGAGCCAAGCCTTCCACTTGCTCCTGAGCCCCTCTGGGCCTCCTGACGTGTGTGGGAAACGACAACCAACAGTGGCCGCCAAAGGCCTGCGGGGAGCTCTCGGGGAAAGACGGTGGGAACGCCCTCCGTGAGCCTCAATGCTCAGGGGACTCCCCCCCGTGGTGGCCCCGTGGACGCAGCCGCTGAGCCGACGAGCACTCCGTGGAAACCACGAAGGGCACGGGACACAAACGGAACAAAACCCGGCTCTTCTTACCTGGTCCAGAAAGGCAGGGCTTATTTTTCACTATCCAGACAAACTGGCCTGGCCCAGGAACATTTGATGGAACTCCCTCCCTCCCTTCATGATCCAGGGCAGAAAAACAAACACCAGCATCTGTCCCTCAGGGGCTCCTGGAGAGCCAGCAGGAGGCTGAGGGAGACGGCAGATTAGACATAATTTGCTGCCTACAATCAGAGCCCTAATTAGTTGATTTCATGAGAGAAGGAGAGAGATATTCTGATCACAGTGTGTTTTATTAGAAGTGTGCAGATGAGACCTGCTTAAAATTGATGAAACACACACATCCATCCATAAACCTGATGCTCTTAGATTTAATAAAGAGAGGCCTGGTAAGGCAAATTAGCAGCAACAGCAGCAGCACCAACAGCATGAACAGCATCACCATCAACAGCATCACCA
>NW_024350923.1:2168880-2181441 GCF_902729225.1 Pteropus medius | reverse complement strand
CACCATCAACAACATCACCATCAACATCACCATCAACAGCATCACCATCAACAGCATCACCACCACCATTACAGCCACTACTTACTCAGCATCTACTGTGTGCCAGGCCTACCCTATGTTTGTTTTCTATTCTAAGCCTCGTAACTGAGTTGGGTGTAATTATCCCCACGTTGCAGATGAGGTAACTCAGAGCCCCAGGGAAACGGTAGGCTGCCCGAGACAGCACGGCAAGGTAACGATATGAGCCAATCGGAACCCAGACTGCCACGTCCGCTGCACTGCGGCTCCGCGGCAGAGGCTCCTTCCTAATTCCTTGAATCCTGTCCTGACTCAAAGGACTGAGCCCCCACCCGTGGGACAGTGTGCCCCGTTCGATGAGTGCCCTGTTCGAGGCCCCTTTCTGCTGAACGTCGCCGAGTGGTCGCTCGTCTGTACTGAGCCCGGCCCGATGCAGCCACGTGCACCACACGTGTGTAGAAAAGAGGACCCGGGCACAGCGGGTGCTCTGTACGTTGGTGACAGGGCTCGGGGCTGTGTACGATGGGCAGGGCGTGCTAGACCAAAGCTGGGACCTCCATCCCTCCAGGACAGTCACTATGAGCGCCTGGAGGACGTGTCTCTCTGAATGACACCAAGGTACCTTCTGGACCGGCTTCCCTCACTGCAACAGTGATATACCCCGATGGCTCGGGCAGGGCCTGAGGGAGGGGACCAACAACCACGGTAGCAGCCCCGGGAGGGGCATGAGGGACTCGATAGGCTGGCACTCAGAACACTCGCTGAGTTCCTGGCTAGGCAGGTGTCAAGGGTCTGGGGGTCCCCAAGGCCAGCGCCTGTGACCCTCCTCCATAGTGGCCCCTGGGAGGTCGTACAGGGCAGGAGTCAAAACAGGTGGTGCCACCAAAGGGGTCTGCACCTGTGCTGCAGAGGAGGGTCAACGGGCTGGAGCTGGAGCCCCTATGACCCCCAGACCCTGGGGAGGGGACAGCTCTCACACACATACAGAGCCCCCAACCCCGGCATGCTGGAAGCGGCTCGGCCCTGGGGCAGGGAGTCTGTCCAAGACTTAGGCCTGGAGAGGGGGTACACGCAGCCTCCATGCCCAGGCTTGGCCAACTGTGGCCCAGCAGCTAAATCAGCCCACTGCCTGTTTTGCCAATAAAGTTTTATTGGCACACAGACGCGCGCACGCTACTCATCTACGTATTGTCTGTGGCCGTGTTCACCCTGCAATGGCAGCGTGGGCTGGCCATGATGAAGTCTCTGTGGCCCTTCACAGAAAGCGTTCGCTGACCCTTCTGCTAACCTAAGGCACGTGGGGGAGGGCTTTTCCTGAGAGCCTGGTCAGCTCTGGGTCCTCCTGGTGCCAGGGAGGGTCACTAGAGCAACCCAGCCCCATTCATAGCTCAGAATTCAGCCTACCGGAACATTTTAACCTTTTCTAAGAAAAAGCCACCAACACTTTCAAGGAACATCTTGTCCACAGCTATTTCGAGTGACAGAAAACATGTTTACTCTGGGTTTTTCCCCTCGTGATAAAATAGGCTTGAAATCTACTGGGGAAAATTAAGGAACGTCTTCCCTCTCCAAGGCAGTGATTAAGAAGCGCGTGTTGGCACCGACGTTTGCCCAGCCACGGCCAGACCTCGCGACGTGCCTTCCTGGCGCCTCCCGGCCAGGCATTGCCAAACACCGTCGGGCCAGCCAGCGCCCCCGCCGCACGCACGTCGCATTGACACGCCTGCGTGAGCGGAAGCCGGCAGCCCCGCAAATACTTCGCGAAGACCGGCTGCAACGCCGCCTCGCCCCCACCCGGCTGAGCTGCCCTCCTGTGCCAGGCACGAGCGAGACCCTGAAGGATGGCGGTTTATGCCCCTGAGGTGGGGGCCCAGTGGAGGGGACACCAGCAGGGAAGGCACGGTCACGGCCTGGTCTTGGGACGTTCACCTGGCCGTCTTGCAAAGCGCTGCAGGCAAAGAACACGGCTCTCTCCACGGGCTCGTGGGGGGCAGGCCTGACTGGGGGCGGGAGACCTGAATTGAGCCCCAAAGGGTGTGCAGGAGTTTTCCGGGGCAAAGAATCCGGGAGGGTTTGACGGCTGGAAGCAAAGCGGACTGGGGTGGGTTGGGGCACCGGGCCGGGGAGGGGGGCAGGGAGTATGGAGGGGGCGGGGAAAGGGCTGGGTTTATGTGAAGACTGGAGATCTCACCCGAAAAGACGGAATCGTTGCTTTGACAGGGAAGACAATGCCGATGGCAGAGACGGAGGACGAGGGGCGTGCACACGGCTCGGGGGCCCCCTCTGGACACCCTGACCTCTGATCTCCCCTCTGTCCCTCCCCAGCCCCACCCCTCGGCGCAGCACCCACTCTCGCCACGCTCCAGACCTGAGCTGCTCGCAGGCAGAGGAAGAGAGGAACGAAAGGGAGGAGGCAGAGGACACCTTCGCTGGTGACGCCCAGGAACTGCCTGGACCTCGGGGACCAGGGAAACGCCTCCACCCTGGGGCTGGGGCTGCGGCCCGGCGGACGCGCGCACGACACTCACCTGGTTGTAGAGGGCGCAGATGTGCAGGGCGGTGTTCCCCGAGGCGTTCTGGGCCCCCATGTCCGCCCCGTAGAAGAGCAGATGCTCCAGGTGCTGCACGTGTCCGTACCTGCAGGCCTGAAACAGGTCCGCATGGTGAGCGGGGGTCACGCGGGACGCAGCCAGAGACGCGGCGTGTGCTTCTCACGGGCTCAGTGGCCAGCCCACGAAATGCCAACCAGCACGCCCCACCCCTGGCCGGGCTTGTCCTTGACCCCACGCCCAGCCCTGGGGGACAGGAGACCCCCGCCGTCCTTGTCTGGGCAAGGGGCAGCCCCAGTGCTTAAAAACGTAACCCGTCAGGTGTGACCAACCCCAGCGTGACCCGCCCGGCGTGGCTGACCCCGGCGTGACCCGCCCGGCGTGGCTGACCCCGGCGTGACCCGCCTAGCATGAGTGACCCCTCTCTGAGCCCTTCTAGGGTTGACATACGCAATTTATGAACCTGGAAGACTCTGGGGACAAACAGATCTGGACCCATTTTCCAGAATGTCCACTCTGAGCCTATGTTTCTGTGTAAATGGACACCCTACTCCTTACAGGGTCCTTGTGAGAGTCAGGTGGGCTCAGTGCCAGACCAGCCCCTCCCCGCCCTGGCTCACGGGGGCCAAGGAGGCCCCGGTAGTGACCGGGAGCTTCGGTGCAGCTCCGGCAGCGGGGCCAGCGCACGCTGCTCGGGGCTGGGGCAGCACCCGGCCCCCGACCAGCCCGCGGCCCCATCCGCCCGCACTTCCTGGGCTCCTCGGGAGAAGCCAGCGGTGGGCGGAGCCGAAGGCATGACGCCCACTGTCCCCACGTGTCCCGATAACAGTCTGGATAGGGAGCCATCAAAGGCCGGGAACGGGAGTCCTGACCCAACTTCCCACATGGACAGTGGCAAAGGCCCCGGCGGGCAGGAATTGGCCGCACAGGGGCCGGCCATGCCAGCGGAGAGGGCCGGGCTGCACAGTGGCCAGCGCGGGAGCTGGCTCACCTCGCCCTTCTGATAACTGAGACCAAGGAAAATTCACCTCTGCACGGTCCACGAGAAAGGGTGACATCTCACCAACTAATAGTGAGGACGGATGACGTGGACGACATCGCGACTATTAATTGCGCTAATTAAAAAAAGAAAACACCTGCGAAGCTTCCACTTACAGTCGCTACACCTCCTGTAAAACTGTCTCATTAAGTTACGAACAGGTGGTTACTGGAGAGGATGTCGCTTGTCCCTGCCCAGCCCCCCGTTCCTGCTGTGGCAACAGCTCCTGCTTTTTCCTGAGCCCCCCACTCAGAGGTCTGGGGGGCCTACCCCACCCCGCTCCTGCAGCGGGCACCAGACATGGGTCTGCGCAATCAGCATATTCCATCGTCTGGCCACAGGCATGGTCTGGGGGTGCCCATGGGACCCCCAAAAGCCCGTGAACCCCTGAGGCTGGAAGCTTTGTCAGAACAATTAAGAAAGCTACGTTCTCTTTTTCTTCTTAGACGTCCAGCGGGAAAAATTACAGAAGCCCAGGGTGCTGGGTCCCCGCAGAAGGAGGGACACGTTGGAGCAAAAGGAAGGTGGAGGGGGCGGAGAGAGAGAGAGAGAGAGAGACAGAGACAGAGACAGAGACAGAGGGGTAGAGAGAGAGACAGAGAGAGAACAGAAAAGATAAGATGAAAGAAGATGAAAAAGATCGAAAAGATGAAAAAAAGATAAAAGGCATAAGATGAATCGAAAAAGGAAGAAAGCTCAAAGAAAAGATGAAAGATAAAGAAAAAAGAAAAATAGAAAAGATGAAAGATCAAGATCAAAGACAAAGATGAACAAAGAGATGAAAGAAAGAAGATCGAAAAGACATGAAAGGAAAAAAAGACAAAAGACAAAGATAAAGAACAATCGAAGATGAAAAGAAAAGAAAAGTCGGGAACAGAAAAGAAGGTGAAAATGGCGTGAATAAAGATGAAAAGATCGAGAACAAAGAAAAGATAGAAAAAAAAAGAAAAAGCGCATAAAGAAAAGAAAGATCAAAGAACAAAGATAAAGATTTCGGTCGGGCTGAAAAGGAAAGATAAAGAAAGATAAAGATCAGGAAAGACAAAAGGAACAGAGAGAGAAGACAGAGACAAGAGACAGAAGAAAACAAGAAATAGAGAAGAGAACAAGAAAAGAGAGGAAGAGAACAGAGACAGAGACAAAACAGAGAGAGAGGATAGAGACAGAGGATGAAGAGAGAGACAGAGAGAAGGGAACAGAGACAGAGACAGAGACAGAGAGAGACAGAGAGAGAGAGGGAGAGAAACAGAGAGAGAGAAGACAGACAGAGAGGAAAGCTGAAAGAGGAGCAGACCAGACTCCTGCCTTCTCACCCCCACCACCTACCCACCCACCACACACACACACACATGCTACCCACTGCATGCCTGCCCACACAATAAGGGACCTGAGGCCTTCAACGACAACCGTGCCAGACCATCAGGTTTCATAAAGAACCAGATCTTTAGCCTATCATAAACCAGTCTGAGTTGAGATTTGTGTTCCTGAAGTCAAGGTGCCCTGGCTGGTCCCCTGTCCCCAAAGGGCGGCTTGGAGGGCAGACTTGGTGACAGCTCTGTAGCCAGGACGAAGGAAAGCGCATGGCCATCGAAACGCTGACTGGGCCTCCAGCTCACTCTTCCCCTCCCCCACCATTCGTCTACATGTATGAGATTCTGCGTCACGCCAGTGGGACGGTGTCACCCCCACCAGGGGCCGCAGGGTGATCAGTGCTGAGGGGTGACATGGAGCAATTAGCCGAGCAGAGCCTGGACGCCTCCCCTCTCGCTCGAGGCCGGCTAAATTCAGGGGGCCGAGCGACGCATGGGCCGACGAGGGTCGGCTCCTCCCGTCACAAACACGGTCAGCAGACAACTCGGAGCCTTGCTGTGCCACCGGACGGGGTGGCAGGTATCAGGACGAATGCACGGCTTTCGACAGACGTAAAGACGACGAGGGGTGTGCACACGTGCGTGCGCAGGGACGTCTCCCACCGCCCAGTGGCAGCGAGCACACACCGCGTGCCCGGATCGTGGGTCCAACCACCTCTCTCGACTTGGGAGAGCCAGGCTCCTGGGAGAAAGGGCCGATCGCGGGGCCGAGGCAGGAAACGCAGCACGGGAGCCGGGGGGGTGCTCGGAGGATGACGGGGACGTGGCCGACGGGCACTGCAGCCTCCCCGAAGGGGCTCCTGGCGGCCAAGGCCACAGGTGGTGATCACGAGGCCACGCTGCTGTCCATAAACGCATGAATGCATAAACGGGAAGGGAAAGCTCCTGACCACGGAAAGCCAACCAGCAAGTGTAGAAACAGGACGGGCATGGAACCCGCAGATGGCCATTCATTCAGGCAAGAAACAGCAACGGGCACTAAAGCCAGCGGCACGAGTGGACGAGGACGGGTTCGCGCAGCCGCACGGGTCCCACGGACGCTTCCCAGCTACGAAGAGGAAAGGCAGGCCGCGGCCGGGAAACGGGGCTGACCCCCCAGACGACGTGGCCCGAGGGGCCGTCACCTGCAACGGGCCACCCGCTAGGGTGCAATGTCAGGACAGCCATTTCTATGAAGTTCCTACCAACGCACAGCCCGGGGCTCACCGCGAGGACACGTGAACAAACCCACACTGAGACACCGTCCCCCGCACGACGGCCCGTCGTCTTCAAAGGGCCCCCGCGAGCAGCACGGGAAGGCAGACGGCGCCCCGGACAGAAGGGCTCCGCGTGGCAGCCCAGACCGTGCCCCTCGGCCACGAAGGACGTTACCAGGACAACCGGCAAAGCTCCTGCGGGGCCTGAGTGGAGGGGGGCATATGGGGTTCTCTGCACTGCTCTTGCCAGGCTTCTGAGTTCGAAATGAAAATAAACAGACGCTTACCATTTAGAACCAGAAATCAGCGCTGGCTCGACACAGACACCTGCCAGCTTACCAGAGCAGACGCCCGCGCTCCCCCGAGACAAGCTCTGGGAACCCCCTTTCTTTACAAAGGGTGGCGTGGTTTCTGGGCCTCGGGAGGCAGCTTAACGGGGTGACGGAGGTCAGAGTAAGTGGAATGTAAGACCAAACTGTGCCCCTTAGACTCCCACGTCGTAACTGTTTTCCTGAGACGCTTTCTGGAAAAACGTGGATGGGGCTGCCTCCAATCTCCGGGGCACGCGTATCGGGACATGCTCCCCCGAGACCTGGGGCGCACCCCAGCTATGGAGAGCATCCACCCCACCACCAGCCAAGAGCACAGTGTGTGAGTTAGGGAAAGGGAGCCCCTTCCTTCAAGCACTCTACTGCCATCTGCTGGACACCGTCGTGACGGCTACACGCCTGACCCCCCGCAGGCGGGACAGCGCCCCCTGGGGCTGTGCGGCTGGGGCAGGGCGGGCCTCGCCGCCTCCCAGACGGGCAGCAAAGCGCTCTGCCTGTCTGGGCCCGAACGGAACCCCTTAGGGCGGCGTTTCTGCTACGGCAGGTGCTGTTGACGTGGGCTGCGAGGGTCCCAGCCGAACGTTGGTTAGGAAGCCACGTTCGCACCATCTGAGCGCCACCTGCGTCCGGCAGGGAGCTGCCCATCAGCACAGAGCGCGCTCGGCCCACGTTCACGCACACGCCTGGGCCCGCCCCGCTGCGGGCTGCCCCTCGCCCTGCGCTCGTGGTTTGCAAAGCCGGGGTGGCCTGGCCGGAGCCGGCTGGGGGCCGGGGAATGCGTGGTCGAGTGTGTGGACTATGGCTGGTCCTGTTTCGAACAGTGTTATCTGTGCAACTGCGTCTCAACCCCAACTTCGTATGTGGGAGCTCTGACCCCCAGCACCCCAGAGTGTGACTGTACTTGGAGATGGGGCCTTTAAAGGGGAGGTTAAGGTAAAATGGGGTCACTGTGGTGGACCCCAGTCCACTGTGACTGTGTCAGGACACAGACACACACAGAGGGACAATCACATGGGGACAGAGGAGGGGACGCCGTCCACGTGCCCAGGAGAGAGGCCTTGGGGGGAACTGCCCGCCTACACCTGGAGCTCGGGCTCCAGCCTCCAGGACCGGGGGACGAGAAACCCTGTTGTTTATGGCGCCAGTCTGTGCGACTTGGTCACAGCACCCCTAACACACGAAGACCATCAATTAGGGCCAAATAATCCGTGAGGTTCGGCCTGAGGCGTCACACACCAAGGGCGTCACGGTAAGAATTCCAAGAGGCGAGAGCCGTATTTCAGCGTCTCAGGCTCCGGCCCCTGCCCACTCCCTCCCGAGCCCGCTGGTCTCGTAACGTGATTTCTGGACACGAACCGTTTCTGGCACGTCGGCACGGAACACCGGCTCTGACGACGGGAGAGTGTGGCGTCTCCGCGTCTGGTCTCGGGGTCTCCTCCCCCACGCCCTCCTCCTGCGTGGGCGGTCCCCTCACCCCGGGGCTCCATGAGCTGAGGGTGGGTGGGGAGGAGCCTGGTAGGGACAAAGGGAGGGAGTGAGCCTCAGGCAAAAGGTTTCCTTAAAGTTAGAACTCCTCCTTCAGAAATGACCGATGCCAGACGACCAGGAACGGAGTTAAGACGGACGACCAAACGCCCTTCGCAGAACCGCTGTGAAAATCACCTGAGGCCCACATCGAGGCCTGCGAGCCGGCCGGCCAGGTGGCCTCTGGCTGTCACGGAGCATTCCCTAGTGACACTGAGACACGGACAGATGATAATGATGACAGTGACCGTGACGACAGCAGAGCCAGACGATAATGGAGGTGGCAGTGACCGGGGGGAGGGGGGGTGCGTGGCCAACATTTATTGTGCCCTCACTCAATGCCAGGAGCTGTAACAAGTGCCTCGTGGGATGTTTCTGCATAGAATTATCTCAAGAGTTCTATAAATTACTACTCAACAACTTCAGAGGGCGTAGGTCACTTGCTCAGGTGGCCCAGGCACTGTCGAAGGTGGGTTTCGACCCTGGGCTACAACATACTCAGGCCAGAACACACTCTGCCGACAGCCCAGGACGGGTGCTCTTAGCCCAAAACAGTCAGACCCACTCGGAGAGGGAGGAAGGGGAGAGATGCCCATGTGGGCCGGCCATGCAGGTGCAGCCGTGCACAGAGCCGCGTGCAAACAGGGACCCGGCTCCTCGGCCCAGCAGCTACCGCCTCGCTGGGGATGGCCGTCCCCACCAGAGCCCTTGACCTCACGGCACCCTGAGCCCTGGGACAGGCAGACCCACCGGCCCTCGGGTAGGCGCTGGGTGCAGGGTTGATGCACAGGTATGTGTGAAACCGCCCGGCACGTAAAACCTGCGAAGCGAGTCCTCGGCGTCTACGGCCGTCGGAAAGCGTCTGGGTGTCTCTGTTGCTTCTTTACGCCTCTGTGCACTTTGACAGATGTCTGTGTCGTCATCAGAAAAAAACTGGGGTGATTTGAAGCACAGCTTGTAAAGCAGTTTGCACGTGGGAGACACGTGCTCTCCCCCAGTCAGCCTGCAAGGGGCGGGCGGGACCCGAAAGGTCCCCTCCAACCCCGCGATGGAACACCTGGCCGGCCACCTGTGATACCTGTGGGCAGGCCTAGCTGGGGGCGCTCAGGATCCCGAGAGGGAGCAGGGGCCAGAGGGCCGGGAGGGAGCTGCCCGCTGTCCAGCGGGCTGCACAGAGGGACGGACTTCAGAAGCGAGACCGGGAACCCCAGGCCTCTGAGGGGCTCCCCCTCCCGGGGGTCAGAGCCACAACCAACCCTGTGGGGTGCGTGCAGACCCGCCGGCCCCCCTTCCCTCCTGCCACGAGTGCGTTGTCATCTCGGGGTGGCTTCCGGCTTCCACGTGAGGGCAGTGGGCAGGGAGTCGGCTCAGGCCACTGCTCGCCCTGGGGCCCGGGGTGACTCCCCGTCTTCGCTCCCCGCTGATGCGAACGGAGGTGAGCAGCCCTCTGGCGGGGCTGCCGTCCGTACAGAAGACGCCACGGCAAAGCCGGCGTCTGGCTCGGTCGCGGGGAGGGTGCCAGCTGGGTGGGGGACAGCACCGCCTACTGTCTTCGCGAGCCCTCGGCATCCGTCACCTCGGCGACACTCACGGCAGCCGGCAGATGAAGACCACGCAGCTCGGGCAGCAGGGAAAGGCCTGCGGCCCCTTCATGGGGAAAACCGAGCTGCTTCTCCGTAAGAGAGGGCTCCCCCAGGCTGAGAGAGAGCCCGCCCGCTGGACAGCAGTGGATGGCCTGGCAGGCGAGGTGGGAAGCAGGACACGGCCACCTGGGGGCTAACGCTGGGGGCCCTGGGACCACGAGGCTGGGTGGCCTTGGCGCTGGGACGCCCACACTCCACGCGCCGGGTCTCAGGGATGGGACCCAGCACATCTAGGGACCGGAAGTCGTGGCACAGGGTCAGCACCACAGACGGGGACTGCCAGGACCCCCCAGAGCCCCCAACGCAGTCAGTGCCACCGTCACGTGCATCAGACGGGAAGCGAGGAAGCGAGATTCTCCAGGGAGGCAGTGAGGACGGTCAGCCGGGCGAGGCGGGGGACGGGGACGCGGGGGTGGCTGAGCTCTGACAGCTCTGCAGCTGGGGCGCGGGAGCTGCCAGGTCCCAGGGGCCCCGCGCTGGACGCGGGCGTTAGCTCTGTTTCTCTGTTTTTCTGTTCCTGACGCTCCAACGGCTGGGCCTGTGCCAACGTGGGGGCCTGGCCCGCCCTACGTCCAGGAGAGTGACCATCAGCCACCCGCCAGCCCCGCAGAGCCCTCACCCCGCCCGCTCCTCCACCGGCCTCACACTCGGGACACTCGGCTCCCAGCGCCACAGCTGGAGTCACCTCGGGAGCCTGGGGCGGCCCCACGGGACACCGCCAGCGGAGCCCGACACACGTCCCTCGCAACGTCCTCAACGAGTTCGTCCTGGGAGGACGGGCCTGGCCGAGAGAAGCAGGGCTCCCGGGGCCTGGCGCCCCCTCGCCTGCCCTTGGGCACGAATGCCCACGCGGTCTCCGGGGGAGCCCGGGAAGCTCCACGGCAGACACGAGGACCCCGCCGTGCCCGCTGCACACACACGGGCACGTGCACGGCTGTGTGTGCGGGAGCGAGCATGGCCACAACACGGGTACATTCATCTGTCTCACGCCCAGGTCCCCCACTGGGACACAAGCATTCAGGGTCAGGAGCGTGCTGTTCACTGCCACGTCCTCGGTGCCTGGGACGCTGGGCACGCCTGGCACGGGTGGCTGAACGAGCACCAGCCGTGGGTGCTGGGGCCTCACTGGGTGGAATGGTGGACACGCCACACACGAGGGTCTCTCTGTGCAGACCTAGTCACCTCTACTCACCTCGTCCCCTCCAGGCACCGTCACGTGAAAAGACCAAGCCCAGCCCGCCAAGCGACCTGACGCATGAAAATGGAAACACATTCGCGCGTGCTCGTCTTTGTTTTAAAAACGCCGGAGACATGAACAGAGAGCTGGTGACAATGGTCTCCTAACAGGGCCAGTGACCAGGGACCAGGGACACAGGTGGGCGGGCCTCTCAGGGAGTTCTCTGGCTTAGGAAACCGTGCAAGCACATTCCTACTCAAAAACATAAAATTTAATCAGAACTTCGCTTCCGCCACCCAGAGGGCCCTAAGCCTGCATTCGTTCAGAGGCGCAACAGCGTCCCCACGAAGCCCTGGGGTTCTGGAATCTTCCCCGAGCTCACTCAGTCACCTGACCTAGTCCAGCTCTTCAGCTCCTTCCGACTGTGACATGAGAATGCAGAGCCAAGAGACGCCGCCGGCCCAACCTCTAAAACCCGGTCCTGTGCCGACAGCCGGCAGAGGGCAGGTGCGTGGGGCCACCAGGGCCCGACCAGGGCGAAGAACAGACCCTGAGCTCTCTGCAGGTGCATGGGGCAGAGGGCAGGTGTGTGGGGCCACCAGGGTCTGACCAGGGTGAGGAACCGACCCCAAGCTCCCAGCAGATCAGCGGCCACCCCTTCGCCTCTTCCAGGCCTGTGGACGCCTTTCGCACTCAGCGACACATGAGTCCGGCTCCGCCCCGCTGGGCCAGGCCAGTGTCCAGCATGGCAGCACCTGCCCGGAGCTCCACTGCCCGGACCACGGCCTCCAGCCAGACATCCAGGACACAACCCCTCTGAAGGAGGGGCACCTCCTTCCAGCGCCTTCTTCAGCAAAGCCCCAGGGACCGGGAACCTCATCACTGATGCGGTCTGAGCCCTTCGTCCCTTTCGTCCCCCCGGCAGCTCATCCCCGGCCTGGAAGAGGCCGATACTCGTGTCACTGGTGACGGCCGTGGCCCAGCACGCTGCAGACGCCCGCCGCCCTCGTCTGCGGTGGGCTCTGCCCATGTGCTGCCCTCGTCTGCCGCCGGTCAGGGAGAACCAGGGGCTGAGACGCCAGACAGGAAGTGGACCCGTCTGGGACACAGGAAGTGGCCTGGTCTGGCTCCGGTCAAGCCATTCACAAGGACAGAGCGAGAGGCTGCAGGCCGAACGCTGGTGAGCCTCCGGGGTCAGGACCAGAGCCCCGTTCTGGGGAACCCGTGTGGAAGTTGCTTGCAGTGGACGGAGGAGGTGGGGCGGGCAGGCCAAGAGGCCCTCTGGGGACACGCGAACTGGCCCAGACACGCAGCGCCGGCCCCAGAAGGCGAGTGGGGCAGGTCCGGGCACGCGGATACCGCGGGCTGACACGGAGCAGACACAGACCCAGGCGCATGGGTGACCTCTGACCCTTTCCATGGCTGGAGGACGTGGGAGGCCCTGCTGCCGCCCCTCATAGATGAGCAGACGGACACGGGGGGCAGTCACCACCTCTCACCGCGGTGAGGGGCCCCGTCTGGGGACGGGCTCAGGGCTCACACCCGGGGGCTGGATGCTCCTCCAGGCCACATGGTGCCGACAAAGCAGAACTGACCGCGGGCCCCAGACCAGGCAGCGTCAACTCGCCCAGCCCCACAGCCCACCCGCTGCTCCTCGGCGCCCCAGCCCATGACCATGGCGGGTGGGGGGCACGGCCCCTGCCAGATGGGGCAGGC
>NW_024350923.1:2156456-2164433 GCF_902729225.1 Pteropus medius | reverse complement strand
GGGTGGATGGATAGATATGATGGTTGAGATGATAATAGATGATAGATTGTAGATGATGACGACAGACGACAGATGATAGAGAGCACGACATTGCCGGACAGGTGGGGGAGCATACGGATGGACAGGTGGGTGGGTAGATATGGGGAGGAGGGAAAGGTGGCTATGTGAAGAGGGAGACAGGATGCCAGATAGAGATGCATACATATGCAGACACAGCTCAAAACGTATTGAGCAAAACGACGGAAAATTAACATTTGAGCTGCAGGTGACAGGGAGCAGACTGTGCACTCAGTTTCCCTTAGTGAAGAATTATTTTCCAATACAGAACGCGCTACCGAAATATTCCTAACGGAGAGATCACACGCCAGTCCCTCTGCCCAAAAGCCTGGTGCAAATGACCCAAGCAGGAAGAGCCTGGCCCTGGGCCCAGAACCCGTGAACTCCCTCCTGGGCACAGCTGCTGCTTTTCAGAAGCCTCGAACCCCGAGCCGGAGTTCCCCACCTGAACTGCAAACTGCAAAGACCACCCTGCCCAGCAGGCTAGGACACCAGAAGCGCAAGGACACCCGTCTTCGGAACAGACCACTCCTGCCTGGGTCTGCGAGGGCCTCCGGCATCGCCCCGCACACTTTCTTCCAGTATCAAACACATCACTGCACGGAATCACGCGCGATCGCAAAATCTCCCCTGGCGTTAGCACAGAGACCCCCGTCGGCGAGAATGTTTGATTCTCACTTCGGCCAGACTGTAAACGAGAAGGAGGTTGACAGCATCCTCCCCATACAGTCACTGTCCCCCGAAGAGGCCCAGACGCATCCGAACGACCCCCGGGCCTTTGACGCCTTTGAGCAGGGACGGCGGGTGACGGCGGGTGACGGCGGGTGACGGCGGGGTTCTGCAGACGGTTGCCGCCGCTCAGCACCCTGGCAGCTGCCTCCCACGTCGGCCCTCGCCCTTGCATTCCCCATGATCTGCCACAAACGGAGCGATCACCCCCCCACACACACGTCCTCCCCGGCTCGCTCTGGGGACCAAATGTGCTGGAGAGGGGACCACCCAGTCCCAAACAGGTTCTGACAAACTGGATCTGTGACCAGAACGTGACCGGAAGAAACCGGCACAGGTCTCTTCACTGTCGGGCAGTCTCCAACGGCAGGATGGAGGCGAGGTGACGGCGGTCCAGCAGAAAGCCTCGGGCCCCTGTCGTCCGGATCCAAGCAAGAGGCGGCCCGGCTTGTCATGTGGGGAGCTGTCAGCCTGGCCTCTTGGGAACCACATGGGCAGAATCAGTGGTCCCGGGTCCCGCTGGGCGTCCAGGTCATCTCTTTCCTGATGGAATCACGCCCCTCACGCGGGCCCGCCAAGGCAATGAGCACGCAGGGGTTGCTTCAAGGTCAAGCAGCTTAAACGTGCATGGTTCTTGCTCCCAAGACAGGTGTCCTGGAGGCTGCTGGTTCCACAGACAAGGACCGTGAGGGGAATGGGCTATGGGGCCCCATGGTCCACTGAGTCGGGGGAAAGGCGCAGGGGACAGGGTGTGATTTTTGTCTTTCCAAGAGCAGGATCAAGGAGAGCAGGCTCCACGAAGTGGCCTGTGGCCCGACTCTCGCAGCTAGAGCCTTGGGCAATAAAACACGCACGTAACACGCTTACTCGTGCGGCTTGAAGCAGGCAGGTGGGATCTACCAGGTCAGGAATCTGTAAAGTCTAGGATATCGTGGGCGAGCAAACACTCAAGCGTCAGAACGGCCATGAGTCAGTCCTGCTACACACCCGTTAGAACGGCTGACAAGGACGCCGAGCCAAGGGAACTCATAGCCTTCTGGCGGGGATACCGATGGCCCAGCCTCTTTGGAAGTCGGTTTGGCGGGTTCTCACTAAACTGAAAAATGCTCTTCCCACATGACGCAATAATCGTACTCGTTGCTACCCGTCCAGCTGATCTGAAAGTTGTGCACCCACCGCAACGCACCGCAAGGCACGGATGGACGTCCACAGCAGCTTCACTCGGTACCTACCCCGAACTGGAAGCAAATGAGAAACCCTTCGACAGGCGAATGGATAAGCCAGACGGGGCCATCCACACAGTGCAATATCGAGCCATGGACAGGTATGGCTACTACCTCTTCCATGCGCTCCGCTCAGTGCAAGAAGCCGGCCTGGACAGGCACACGTGTGGCTGCAAGTCCAGGACACTCTGGGAGAGATAAAGGATGGAAATGGCAAAGGGACCAGGGGGGCAGAGGCTCTGGGGACGGCCGGCGGGAGCGGGCGAAGAACATGCACGATTTTTTGGAACAGCCAAAGCGTTTTGGGCGACATCGTAACGGCATACAAATGCAGATACACGGATCAAACAAACCGTACGCACGCAAGACCGAACATTTGTCAAAAACCATCAACTTTGTGGCACAGAGTGAACCTCGACGCATGTAAATTTTAAAAATGAATTTTAAAAATTCGTAAAGGAGCCTGGGAGACCCCAGGATGGACTGCAGAACGTGACATCGACCTGCGCTACGAATGGAAGACACAGCCTCCTCCCTGCGGGGCCGCGGGGGATGGGCTGCTGGCCTCCGTCACTTCGGAAACGAGTGGAGTCTGTGGGACGAAAGGCTGAGGAACTGCACACGGGCGCTGCCCTCCGGCCAGCGAAGCCGCTTCTCACGGTGGCGTGCGGGCCAGCCACCTGCGAGCCACCGCAGGTGCACACCGGCACCGAGCGACTAGACACGTGGCCGGCAGACAGTGGCCGGCAGGTGGCTACGGAAAAGCCGGGCGGGGAAACTGGAACCCGCGTGTAGCGATGGATGAGGGTGGGGGATGCCGGTGTGCGCGCTCGGTCAGCTAAACACAGTCAGGCGGTTACGCACAGCAGCCTTCGCAGACGTGGGCCTGTTTGCAGGCTAGCACACATGCTCACACACGCACACACGCGTGTACACATGCACATGCACACGCACACACACCTCCCGGCCCTGCTGGCTGAGGGGGCCTGGAAGCGGGTGCCTGCCAGCAGCAGCGAGCACCCAGCACCAAGACCTTGGCTTCTATGACCGTCCTGCCTCGGCTCCTTGGCGGATGGCTGAGTCTCCGACCAGAGCAGAAAAAACCCACGATGGACCTGGAGCACCTCCAGTGCCAGGAAGCAAGGATGTGGCAAAAAAAACAACTCACACAGACGGGGGTGTCGGTGGGACTCAGGCGCCGGCGGGAAGAGACCCCTCCCCCGCCCCGTGGCCAGAGCTGGGACGAGCAGAGCAGTGAATACACAGACTGGCACTGGGTCACGACCCGGATGATAAACCAAGCGCCACGAGGCGACGCCGGTAAAATGACCGTGTGAACAAGCGAGTGGGGAGAAGTCGCTGGCCTCTGCAGAAGCGCGAGTCACCAGGGCGGCCCCTCCACCCTCCAGGGGGTGGGACCCCGCTCCCCGCGCCACAGATGGGGGCTCTGTACAGACGTCCTTCCAGAAAGGACAGTGTACACAGCGCACAGAGGGGGCCGGGTTTGGGTTTGGCAGGGGGAGCCTGGCACACCACGGCCAGGTGAGCAAGGCCAGCGTCACGGGAATAAGCCACATCGAGGCCACGCGCTCGGACGGGCTGGGATGAGAAATGCCCCTCATCCCTGTGGTCCCCCGCACCCAAACCCACGACCCGGGTCTAATCGTGAGAAAGACAGCAGACCAATCCCAATGTGGGAACGTTCTAGAAAATACGTCACCAGTCCTCCTCAAAACCGTCAAGGTTGACAAAAACAGGAAAGCCCCAAAACTGTCATGGTGCACAGGGCCTATAGAGACACGATGACTGACGGTCACGTGGGATCCTGGGCCAGAGGAAGGACAGTAAGACCTCGCCGATGACAGATGAACAGGTACGGCCCCGGGCTCACGAGGCCCCAGCAGTATTGGTCCGTGAGTTGTGAGGACTCACCCCACAACACTGAGGGATGGGCCGGGGGGCGGGGGGCAGCGTGTGCTATTGTCCCCACGATCCTGTAACGATAACGAAGGCTCGCCTTGCAGGTGACGGTGACAGGTGACAGCTGCTTCCAGCGGCTTCACGCGGCCCCTGGGGAGACGGCTTGCCCAGGGCTGCGTACACGTCGTGGGTCACCGTGTGTTCTCAGACTGAGCCCTCTCTCTCTGGCCAGCTCTGGCGATGTCCCCAATGTCGGTGTCCTTGTGTCCACGGCTCCCCCACCCCAAGTCCCTCTCCCTCGGTCCCGTACCTGATGCGTGGCACCTTCCTGAGTCACCCACAAGCCTTTCTGACACACGGAGGGGCACAGACACGAACAGCTCTGAAATGACTATGCTGTTGGGGTGCCACCTTGGTCACAGGTGTCAGTACTGGGAACCACGCTGACCGGCGGGGTCACCCGGATGAGCCAGGAGCCGGCACCAGGAGTCACAGGCTGGCCGCCCATGGGCCACCAGCACTTGCACGGGTGACCTGTGTGCTCTCTGCCCTGGGCACTGACCAGGCCCGGAACCTTGTAACTCGCCCCTCCTCGAGGCATTTATTCCTGGAGAACTTCACTCAGGGACCCACTGAGGCGCTCTGGGGAGACAGCCGATGAGGACCCCGTGGATGCTGTCAGCACACAGCGGTCCAGAGGGCCCGCGAAACCTTCTAATCGGATCCCATGGGACCTGGGAAGGTTCCCTGGGCGCCCGGCCGCAGCGACAGATGGCAGAACCATCTCAGCACAGGTGACAAACAGCATCCGCCTGACAGGCTGCTGAGCCATCGGCCCTGGGAGCGACTTCGTCGTCGGAGCCCATAAATGAAGTCGGCACCACAGGCGCTTGGCAAGGCCGGCGCCGCCAGTGAAAACCGTTTTACTCCCAGAGACGACATTCCGAGCTTTGTTGAGGCGCTGCCTTCGCAAAGTTTGGGGGTGCAGAGAGAAAAGGAACCGCCCAACGCCTCGTCCGGGAGGATCCGGCACAGCGGGGGACGAGTCCTCGTTTTTAATACTGATGTCATCGTCACTTCACGACATTTCATGAGAACGGGTACCAGACAGGGCAGTGACACAGGCCGCTCCGCCTTCATCCCAGGTTGTGTCACTGGGATGCGATCGCATCCCATGCGTCCCCCCATCCGGTGCTTACCCGCCCCCACCCCACCACCCCTGGCTCTCCAGCCCACAGTGCAGCCCAGGCGCCCTTTGAAACCCTGACCAGCGTGCAGGCCAGCACTGAGCGCCGCGTCTCCCGTGCTCGAGGAGACGGCCGCCTTCGAACCGGCCTGGAGCTGCTGGAGCACAAGGGCGCGGAGGGTCCCCCCCTGAGGACACCGAGGGTCCCCCCCGAGGACGCCGCCAGGGCGGCTGCGGGGGGAAGGGGCGTGGCCAGCTCCTCCCTCCACCGGGACGCCTGCCGCTGGGGGCTCCGTTCCAGGACCGTGAGCTGCACTGGCTCAGTGACCACAGGCCCCCAGTCCCAGACGCTCTGAGTCGGCCAGGACCCCAGGCGTGTCCCGCCAGATGTGGCCACAGGTGAGAAGAGAGACCACCGACGGCCACACCTCCTTCCCACCCACGGGGTACAGCAGGGACTCTGGACTCCCAGGGCCGCAAGCCCAGGCTCTGCCCCCGTCTCCTCCTTCGCCTGTGACCCGGTGAGCGGCCTCCGCTCTCAGAGCTTCCGGCTCCCCCGAGGACAGTGGCCCCACAGAGGGCCGCTTCGTGCGACGCACACAGACTGAGGGTCACGAGGCTTCTCATGCCCTTGGCACCTCACGGGCCCCCAGTAAGTGCTCACGTAACCACAGCTGTAATCATGAGGCGCCCTTGTCGCTTCTACGGTGACCGGTCACGACAGCCTGGAATCAGGGGCCTCCCGGACGAGGGACTTTCAGCGGGGAAACCAGGGCTGCCCCAGGAGAACGGGGACAAGCTGGCCGCACCGCCCGTGTCTGGAGGCGGCCCCCCGGAGCCAACCGTGCCGCTCCCTCTGGGGCCCGAGAACACGTCTGCTGAGCTCCCGCTGACGGAAGCCTCTGGAGGCCCTGAGCGGGGACGCGCCCGCCTGGGAAACACCAGCACACGCGTCCGTGCGATGCTCGCGTCGGCACCGTCATCCGACACAGACGCGCGGACGGGCGTTCGGGTCCGTGTCCCCCACGAGTCACCGGGTGGGCCTCGGAGAGGCCGAGGTGGGGAGCGGTCTGCCCCGGGACGCTCTGAGGCCGGGTCCCCTCCCTGGGGCTCCCCTCACGAGGCCCGGACGCGAAGTCCCCGTCCTGCTCCGGCTGCTGTTTCTGGCGTGTCGCCGGGTCGCCCATGTGGTGTGTCACAGGCAGGAGCACACGTCGGCCTCCGACACGCCGCCTTCGACAGGGACGAAAGTGAAGACGTGGGTTTCCCTCCGGGGTCTGGCCCAGGCACCGGCTCGGCTCATGTCCACATCGTCCCCCAACGCTCCGTCCACGTAGAAGGGGCGGGCTCTCCGCCGCCGGCCTGAGGTCGCCCCCGGCCCCTTTCCCTGCTGCTCCTTCTGAACGGTCCCCTCCGCGTGAGCTCAGGCTCTCCTGTCGAAGCCATGGTCAGAGCCGTGCACCCCGCTCTCTCATCCCATGCAGACACACTGGGGGACAGGGGAGTCACCGTGCCCCGAGGGGGGACTGCGTGCTGGGCGAGCACCACATGGGGGTCCCCTACTAGCTTCCGGGGCCAGAGGAGCCCCCCAGGTGACAAGAAAGCTCTGCTCTTCGGCGCTTTCTCAGGCGGGGTGGGCTTGATAACTGTGAGGTGGGACGCGTCTGCGTGACAAGGGCACAGGGGGAGGGCTCGCCCGCCCAAGGAGGGGGGGGGCCCCACTTGCTGAGTCCCAGACAAACGCTCTCAGGCCCAGGGTGACCCCGCGGCCAGGGCCAGCGCTCCGAGTTGCCGTGGAGACTCCCACAACAGCCTCCGCTCCACAACAGCCTCGCCTCGGGCCACTGAGATCAGCGTGCCCCACTGGCACGGGACTGTCACCCAGACGACTATGCCTCCATCCCCAGGGGACGCTAGGCAGTTTCTGGAGACGTTTTTGGTTGTCACAACTGGGAGTGGATTCTACTGGTATCTGGGGAGGGGGGACAGGGACGCTATATTATTATACGATGCAGGGGACAGCCTCCACCATAAAGAACTGTCCAGTCCCACAATGAACTACTAATCAGATGTAAAAAAGGAAATTCTGCCATTTGTGACAACACAGATGGACCCTGAGGGCATCATGCTAAGTGGAGTGAGTCAGCAGACATAAATACTATGCGATCTCACTTATATGTAAATCTGGCTCTCAGACGCTCGCCGATACAGAAAGATTAGTAGCTGTCAGCAGCAGGCGGTGGGGGTGGGGGAACAGTGGGGGGACGCATGCAGGGTCAAAGGTTACAAAGCTTTGCAGCTATAGAATGGTCGCCTGGGGTGTGACGCGCAGCAGGAAGTTTCTAGTTGATGATGCTGTGTCATACGTCTCAAGTTGCTGAAGTAGTCGTCTTAAAGTTCGTTCGTCCGCGGAAAAAAAAGATGCTAATGAGATGATGGATGTTAACTAGACTTATTGTGGCGACCACAGCACGATACACACACACACACACACACACACACACACACACTCGTCAAATCGTTACATTGTACGCCCGAAACTAACACAGTGTTACAAGTCAACCGTGTCTCAATTTAATACTGAGAAAAAAGAGGAAAAAGTTAATGCTCATTGGGAACTGTTAAAAAATAATAGTAATGAAAAGAGCCATCCTGCCCCAAATGTCAGCGCTGGCCAGGCCGAGGACCCCTGGCCATTTAACCCCACGCGCGGTTCGAGGCCTGTGGTTTCCAGCAGAGGCAGCGAGACCTTCGCGGGTGCGTGCGCCTCCCAAGGCACCGGCCCCACGCATGCTGTCAATCATCCGTGCCTGCGTTCGCTCAGTCGACAGGCACCCACTGAGCACCTACTGCGTGCCAGGC